>NC_052615.1:30730100-31030100 GCF_016545825.1 Eucalyptus grandis | reverse complement strand
TCTTTCAGGCAACAAAAGCCTGGAAGATGGTTCCTAGAAACTTCTCAATGTAATTGAAATTGCAACTCAAGGTTCATGAAAGACATAAAAATTTGGCGAGGCACACTTTTAGCATGAATCGAGATGCTGGTTACTGTTTGATCTACCACTCCAGTTCCTGATACAGAATCCTTCCTGTGAACACAAAGCTAATGTGCAGCATGTGCCCAGATTCAATTCAAATTAAAATTTTCTTTCATTACAACCATTGACTTGAAAAGAAAATGATTTTCAGGATTTCAGTCAAAATGCCACTCTCAAAACTCTAGCAAATGTCAGAAAACCCGGTTCTTGTCTCGGGGTAGAAAAATGTCCTGATCCAGAAAGGCTGATTTTTCGAGTCTCTCTCAGTACCTAATGTCTAGACCACCCTAGTCCACTTTGCTTCACAGAGAAAAATCTACAAAGCCAAATTTAATATAGAAAATTATTATAAGTAGCAAGGACATGAATTCTATGTAATGTGAGTCATGCAATTTGGGAATCCAGTATGTGCACAGAATGTAGAAGTACATGCTCGAGAGTTAAAACAATTGCACATTTGATAGCAAATGCAAGAAAGTCAATTCCCAAGATTGACTGACCAAAAAAAAAAAAAAAATTCCAAGATTGGTTTCACCCAATATATATAATGCATCAAACTCTTCATACAATGGACAAGTTTAAAAATGATTTAAGTCATCAATAAACTTACTTGTACAATATTTTTTTCAGCTCTAGCGAGAGCTTCTGGATGTCATTAAATGTGATAAATTTCCTGAATAATGACTTATTGATTTCCAATTTCTTGAGTACTTTAGAAACACTATCAGCCTGCACAAACTCCGCCCCACATGTGTCTGGCACATGGCTGCCAGCATTAGGCACTTCAAGCTTTATATTCTGTTGTGTGGAACTAACTTTGTTACCCAGCAGATTGTAGACACTCTCAGGCTTTGCAAGCTCATGCCCCTGATCAATACAAATAGAAGTTTATAACGTTCTAAAATAAAGGTAGTCCTGAAATTCAAACACAGGTCATCCTTTTTTCAAAAGAAACTAATTAATATCAATTTTACAAAAAAGAGAACCACTAGTCAAGGTACTGATTAAGGATGGCTCTGCAGGTAAGTAGCACAACCACTTAATATACGTGAAGATAGATAATGATCAATAAGAATTGTTAAGGATGTGACGGGCATTTAGAAGACAAACATTTCTATGGAGCTAACCATATACTTGGACTCACAAACTAAATGAAAATAAGTATGAAGCCTCTCGATTTCATAGAATTGTCATCTCTGTTAATTAACAACATCCAAACATTCCAATGAGTTAAAAGAGAAACAAAAGTTGATAAATTTCGTCTCAGAACCCTACGATGTATTAATGGCAGTTAATAGCTTATAAGTTATCATGAAGGGAATTGACATTCCTAAACCCTTGGTTTGGCAAATTCTCAGAACCTCTCCTGTGTCAAACAATCTCAAGCTTAAAGCATGGACAATGACTTTGTCTGTGGAGCTTGCATCAATATTAAAATGCTAGCCTGAGAGTTGGTTCATCAGAAGCAATATTCCAGGCTTAGTATATCTTAAGACACCTTCCCAAACTTAAGAAACCACGTGCAATGCAAAAGGTAAGTATCGAGCAAGTCCCCAAGAAAAAAAAAGGTAGGTTTTCCCATTCCTTTCTTAAGGATCTTATGTGCAGCACCTCTAACTTGAAGCACTGAAATAAAAAAATAAAATAAAATTCCTAAACTCCACTGCCAAGTGTTTACAAAAATAAAAACCTGAGCTAATTTGGGTTGTTTGGTCCGGGTTTGTTCTGGCTTATTATTTCATTGTGTTAGCAGTGCAATTTCAGTTTAACTGCTTCCCAAAACAAGTAGATTTTTGTTCAATTCACTGATTACAGATTGGAAGTGAAATGTAATGTTTATAAACAATAAAAAGAAAATTAAAATTCCTATAGGCAGAATAATTTTTCTTTCCCCTCTCATTGTTAAGACAACAAAACTATGTTTCTGATTTTAAAATTGACCGCATGCTTATGGTCTTTAGCATTAGGGGGAGTTTTTTAAAGGTTACTCATTTGATGTTACAGTTCTAGGACTGAGTTAATATTGGACTTGTTATTATAGGTAGACAAACTGTTGATGGTTTGAACTAAAGCAAGAATGAAGTTTTTTTTTTGGTTTAAATACTTAACAAATTTAAGATTTTGGTTTTGATATGAATCCTAGACACACCTGATAATTTACGAACATCAGTATACTCAACTAGAATGTTTCACAGATTAACCATGCAACCTCAACCCATTTAGGTACTTATTTCTCCAAGCAAATTTTCAAATTAAGTAGCTGCAATCACAATCTCATTCTAAAACGAGTGGCAGTATCATGGTGACTACACTATTGCTGCTAGTGTGACGGGAGTCTAACTACTGGAGATGGGATAATGCTATCAAGGTAACAACGTATAAAAAATTGTTCCAAAATTTCAAACACTGAAGAACCCTAGTTTTTACTATTCACTGGTTCAAGCTGTTTCCAGACGAACCAATCTTGCAATGTCCTAGCTTGTCATATAAAAGTAGTAGTTTAAGTGAACTTACTACTCCATTTGTCACCTTAACTTAACATTCTCAATATCAAGAGAAAAAAGACAAAATCCTTACCTTGCCAGAGTATATTATCTCAAATAGTCCACCCGTCCCCAGTGAAGGAACTTTTCCCCATGCCAGTGCATCCAGACTCCCTTGTAAACTATCCACTGTTCCTGCCTTGGCAGCCTTAATAAAACAAGGACCAGGGTTCTGCAGCATTCAAACAGACCATGCTATAAAACATATAGAAAAAGATATCTCATAGAAAAGGCTGAAGCAAATCATGTTGAGGGCCCAGAACCAACCGAAAAGCACGCTTGAACAAAAGGTGATGCGACAGATGAGATTTCCCTTTGTCTTGACATCCCTTTAGGATTTAAGCCTACAAACTCTCCACTTGTTGATAGACAATTTGCAAGAAGAACTAAATGTTCAGGAAGAACAGTCTTGCCCGTATCAGATACAGCAGAACCCAGACTCTGTATTGAGAGTTAAACAACATTTAATCACGTTAGCAACTGATTCGTACTGTTACAAACAGTAATAATAGATTCACTGGAGAACCGCACATTAAGAAAGTACTTCCATCCAGCATCTATCCCATTTGCTAATGAGAATTCACGAATGTTATCCGGATGACTGCGAGACCAATCAATAGCATCCATAATAGGAACACAATTATTCATGAGTACACTCCAGAGCTTCATTTTCTCAGAATGTGCAGACATGGATACTCTCAAGTACAGTTCACCAGTTGACACAGGCTTAGATTTGCTTAACTTGCCGCTTTCACTCCATAAGATATCTACCTTCTTAATCTCCATGAATCCTGAAGAACGAGTGAGCCATTCAGTTTTAACAGTGATACAAAGAAGTTATTGATCACATAAACTAAACTAAAAAAATTTCAAACCACATGCAAGCGGTGGAATTTCTAGGTGAAAGATATTATAGTGCCTATGTACATTTGTACTGCGACAATGTGTCAAGGTGCATTGAGTGTGCTAGCATGGTTGTGCCTAGCAGTGATTACTGGAGCAACTTCTTCATAATATCTCCCCACGTTACATATCACGTACGTTTCTGTTTACTTTATAAACAGTGAACCATCATTAAGTACTGAAACTTCAGAAATTACAGAATTACTACAAAGAGAATGAGCACCAGTTTTTTTTCTTTGTTCTTTTTTTTTGGGGGGGTATAAAGCTACCGGCTTTAAGAGTGGAGTGTCATTTAAAAATTCTAACACTCAACCTTAGGCATTGGCTAGGGTTTAGCCTGATACTGAAGTATAAATACCATATCTGGATCTATACAAAGTTGTGCAGTGTTCTCGAGAGTAGAGTAACAATGGATCAGCCGCATTTCTATTTTTCATTTACTCTGACTTTATCCTTCCTTTTACTCCCGCTAAACACCATTTAACATGTCAGTCTTTTTTCATCATAATTATGGCAACAATGCGACAGTTTAGATCAATGGCATTTCTAGTTGGTATTGACAAAATAAAGCACATCACATTCTCATATCATGTTACAAATGACTCACTTTACAAGGAGTCTATTTCCCAATTAGCATATATTAACTAACACTTACATGCATTATTCATGTTATATTTCCCAGTTTCTATTTGATGTTGCCCATGGCATTACTTTCATCTGATTGAATAAGTATATTGATGTTCTGATTACAACGGCAAATATATGTTTTGAACTTCTCCCCACAGGTGGCCTATGCAGGGAGAAAATATCGCCAGTGACGGATAGGCTATGTGGTAGTGACACGTGGTTTAACCGACCAATCAAAAGTGAGCTGCATGAGCACATGGCGCCAAGTAGGATGAGATTCATGGCACACAAGAAATGGTGATTTGGTCAATTATACCATGTCATGATTGCCACATGGTGTATTCATCACATAAACTCCTTGCTCCTATACAAGTAAGATATGTATTATGGCAGCCACGATCATATGCCAATGCAGTGTTTTTTACGGCAAAGTTAATTCCTGCATGCATAAGAGCCACATTGAAACAAAAATAAAGTTCGTAGATAACCTTTAATAACTGTTTCCAGAAGGCAAGGTATCACGTGTTCTTGAAGTTTTTTCAAAAGAGTGGGCTGTGTGGCAACTTTCTTCGATTCTTCAACCATGGTGAGTGTGATGCAAAAGATATTAGCTGCATCTTCCCTTTCTTCACCAGTTAATGAACAATCACTGCATCAGCAAATACGTTACCAAGTCACAGGAAATTGTGTTTAACGGATAGTCAAATCTCACAGTGGAAACATGATATATGCAAAAATCCCAGAACCAATAATTCACTTTTGCAAAGTCATTGCAAATATATAAGAGGCTATACTGATAAGTCCAGGCATACTGAATTGATAGGATTGATCCAAAATCATGGAAGGAATACCAATCAATAGGATAGATATGGGAACTCCGAAGTACATCAAAGTAAAACTCATTCCATATCTCCTTTTCAGGAGCTTAAACAACACTAGGTAGTAACACAAACAAAATATACAAAGAAGCTTACGTGCTGCAGCTTTTGCAAATAGTGTGACAGCCATCGCATCATGGGCATTAAACCCCAATAGACACTCTTTGAGCAGCTAAGAACATAAAATTGCGACTGATGCTGTTCTAGAGTTACAGAATTCGTGCAAATCAAAACGGCAACACGTGTAGATTCAAGTGCTACATAGGATTTAATTGGTCAAACATTAATTATAGTTAAAAAAGCAACATGGAAATGGAAAATATAGCACCTTGTGGTCCACATGATTTGTCATTTAAGAATGAGAAACTAAATTATTACTCTAAATTTTTCTCACAAGGTGGGTACCATATATGAGCAGGTTTGCACAACAAGCAGAAAAAGGGAGAAGGTAGCCACTGACTAATGAGAAAGTATCACCGCGCGTACTTTATGTAGGCAAGTGAATTCTTAAACATGAAGACCAACTCCTGCACCCAACCCAGTAAGCAGTAGTATTAATCTCCAGAATGGCTTACTTGATAGTTATCTGCAGTGGGGGAAGGTCAACTCTTAATTCCTTCAAGAAAGCATGACATCTCCTCTTAAGAGAACCAATGACAGAATGAAGTATTAATCCTCTCCTTGTTATAATGTCCTGCAGTGGGGAATATTTGTGTAAGAGAGCAGAGCTTAATGTAAACTGGAAAAGAAAGGACTTCCTTAACTAGTTACCTTTCTTATATGGAAATGGCACACCCATGGACTCAAATTCTGGTTATAATTCTCTGGGGAGAAACTAATAACCAATGCACATCAGTTTCTATCGTAAAGAAGGTTATGACTAAGCTCAAAGTCAGCAAAGAATAATGAGAATAATATTAAAAACACACGGTTTATATATGCTCACATGATCATTGTGGTTGACACTATGTCTGAGAAGAACATTCTCTCCAGATGATCTTTAACTGCAAGGGCTCCATATTCTAAACCATGCCTATGTTTTGCAAGCTGCTTAGAGAGAAATAATGACATTGTTTGACAAGAGTTGCTTTTCTTGGTACCAGACTCCAGCACATTCTGCATGGTATACCAATACGAGAATTGGTTAGGCATCTTTATAGACAACCAAGTGAAAACATCTGATCACATAAATCTCACCTACCACTTTCAGCATTCAATTTTCACTTATATGTAAGCAAGACAGATTAACATATTCCTCAACCCCCACCAGCATCTCAAAAAACTTACCTGTATCTTTGTGACTGGGAAAAGTGTTCAAGTTCTTCTATTGTGAAATTCAATAAGGACTGTACCACACAAATCATGCATGATGCATCGGAATAGTAATGAATATAACCTGCACAGTCCTTTCCTCAAACTCTTACAAGTAATGCCAGTATATTTTGCAGAGATTTTATAAGAACAAGTAATCAACGGTAGAGCACAAAGAGGGTGCAAACACATAGACACAAATATCTCAATTACAAGACAAAGCATTTGTATGTCAATCATAGCATTTACAAGTAAGTTTGCAGGATGATCATAAAAGCTGACTCCTCTCTTCAGAACGAGATAAACACAACACAAGACATGGACTAACAGAAACATATAAGTGCGGCAAGAGAAAAGACATCAACAAAGTTCAAAAGGTTGAAGGCACAATTCCAGAAATACTAGTGAACACTTTGCCCATCATAACTCCTAGGTCACAAAACCGTATCAGATGAAAGTTTGAGCAGTCTGGATTTCTCCAGCATTTGAAACAGGGTGAACACAATATGTCTAAAGTGCAGTATGTTAGAGTTAAGCTTCAGCAAATCTCTTAGTAGGAAAAAAGACAAATTTTCTTTTTTGTTGCAAACAGGTATGATTGAAAATAACATGTGGAATTAAAGGCAGTCATTCACTACTTCAACATAATTGCTAACTTATCTGCTGACTTAATATACATGCCTCAGCTATATAATTTTTTTTTTTTTAAAAAGACTAGTTCTTTGGACTAGTTTACTAGCTACAGTTAAAAACTTTTCTTTAATTATGTACTGCGAATAAATGTATAAAATGACAGAACATACAATATGCCAAGTAAAATTAGAGTTCTGGTTTTAATTATCCACATTGCTAGTGTACCACAAAAAGGAACACGCATTCCCACTGCCGGCTTTGGGGAAAACAGAGTGTTTGCAATCCATGATCTACGGAAAAGAATAATAAAGACAGAATCTGATGCTTTCCTACAATAACGAACCACTGCCTCAGCAATAATATGCAACATTTACAAAACCAAAATGTGAAACAATTGAATTGCAAATAAAAAATAGAAGCAACTTCAGTCAGCAATAAAGTACCAGAAGTAACCTCATAGTTCTGTGAACGCATACGTGGATGGATAGAAGTTACCTTCAAATTTAACAGTGGCGACATTTCAAGGAGACTGATTGGCTGATCTAGAGCACTATATGCAGCTTCAGAAATGGCACAGGCAGACATTGAACCAACAGGTTGGCCTCCCATCCCTTCCCCAGATTTTGCATTCTCACAGGAGAGACTGTCTTTGCGGCTGCAGGGAGTAGATGATTGCTTCTCAATGCCATAAGAAAACTCTATGAGTTGATTGCCATAAGCACTTCTAACTGTGCCATCATAGGAAACATATAGATCACGCATGAAAAACATAAGCTTCCGGTGTAAGGTTCCGGGGACTTCGGCATTCTCGCTGAAGGAACTAGCTCGATTTGTGACAGAATGCACGAAACACTCTAATGGATTCAAACCGGAAAGAAAGGAGTTCTTGACTACTGCAAATGGGATGAAAGACTGAGGAAATGGAAAATCATGCGTACGATCTATATTCCTTTCCTTATGGCTATTATAAGAAGCATTGGAAAGATGATGTGGTATATCAAAAGATAACGGAACTAGAGAATGTTGCAGGCCAACGCACATACTGTGTTGAGCAATCTTTAGCAGATTACCCTTACTTCCAGATTTAAACATAGAAATCATGGAATTGTCCTTGCTAGCATACTTGTATGCCAAACTTTGTATGTCTCGAAAGACTCGCTTAAAAGCATCGACAGATGCCTGACTAAGGGCAGGGGATTTCTGCTTCTCATAACACAACCGTTCTGAATTGAAGGCCATAGCATTTATTTCTTCACCATTTCCAGCGAGGAAGTCCCGTGAAGAATCCACCATAAACTGTTTGATATTGCATGTTTCATCTGCTTCTTGCAAACCACAACTAATTTCCTCGATCATATTTTCCCGCGAGAATGAATCAGACGCAAGGTACAAATCTGATAATGAAACGCTAAAACCCCTCATGGACAACCACTCGCAAAGAACTTCTTGAGCAGCATGCAAAATGTTAAGTACCCTACTCTGACAAAAAGTGATAAGCCTCTGAAAGAGATTGTCATCGGCATCTCGAAGCCAAGCAGATCCTTCTGAAAAGACAATTTCCCCATTGCTAATTCCAATGTCATTCGAAGACGAAAACCACTCAAATCCTCTAGGCAAGAGCATCTGGAATAATTGCTTCCCAGTCCACATTCCACCCTCGACTGAAGGTACCGGAGGAAGCAAATCATTGGGGCACAACATTTTAAGTTGTTGGATATCAAAGCGGTTGAAGCAAACACTATCCTCCAATATCAAGTGAGCAGCAACTAGACTATCCTGACCAAGAGAAAGAAGGTTCCTGCCACTTTGCCCATTATACAACTGCCTATCCACACCAACCAGCTCTCTTAGCTCTACTCTAGCATCCACCGATTGCGGAATATATCCATGGATGCAGTCCCCATCAAAATCTCCGCGAAGAGGGGAACAGCATAGCGGATTTATAGATAGAGCTGAGGCTATGGGTAGAACCTTGGCAGATAATGCGAGATGAGAGTGCTGGTGTATAGATGGAGGCCTATTTACCAAAACCATGTCTCCGTCACTTAATGGCCTGTATATAGTGTCTCCAAAAAGAAGTTCTTTCATGTGACTGATACGCACAAGACGCCCTTTTCTCCGAACAAGCATGCCACCTCTTTCAAGCAGCAGTAAACTGCAGACAGCATTTAACTTTTCGCAGTTCCACTTATTCAAAGTCTCAGATACTTGCAATCTCTCTGCTATATGACACGGTACACCAATTTCACTGAGCTTGATGTTTGGATTACCAGTCACAACCATCCGAAAACAGTAATCACTCCGCTTCCCGAGAACAACATCTTTCATCCATCTCAAACCAGAAGAAGTGAAATCCAAGTCCCTGCTCTTTCTGTTCTGGGCAAAAGCAGATTCGGTATTCGATAACTTGTCTGGGTTCAGCTGTTTGAAAATAAACCAGTAAGCATAGAGCTTAACCATTCTCGAAAGTCTTAACAGAAGATTGCAGAGCTTGCCTTAGAAACTTTAAGACACTCAAGGACGCGTGAGCCCAACTCATTAGCTGTCCCCCTAAAATCGACAAGTTTCTTGTATACCCTCGTTCGGTCATCCTGAAAGAAATTTACAGGGAAAAGAATAATAAATCAACACTAGGCCGGCTAACCAGCCATATTAAATCCAATTAAGAAAGAAAGCAGCAATAATAAGACTATTCCCTAAGTGGGTAAGCAACTAAGCATTCATTGTGAGATTTAGACCCACTCTTGCTTCTTTTTCTAGACAGAAAAGGACTTACAAGGACCAGCCGCTGTCCATGAGAAAATGCATGAGTGGCTTCAGTCACACGATGACCATTTGGTGTTACAGGGAAACAGTTGAGAAAAAGAGAATCTTGTCTTGAGATAAACTTTCTAATGAAAGTAGGATCAACGCCATTCAATAAGTGATAAACCTGAAATGGAAGAAGTGTATCAAGAGTGCATCAAGCTAACTACCAAGACAATAATCAAATTGTAACTGTGCATGTGTGAGAGAGAGCAGTGTATTATAAATAGATGGAAAGAGATTCACTAAGCATGATAAAGTAAGAGAATAAGGAGACAGGGCATGAGGCAGAAAAATTATGTCAGCCAATATTAGTATCATTCTGCTCAATTCCTATTAAAAGCAGTACAAATCATAATACGTCTCTCCCTCATTTTTCTTCGATTGGAAAGATTTAAAATAGCATCCTCTGAAAAGAACCTGTAGTTACTGTTAATTGAAACCAATTAATTTCATATGCAACATAACTTGAATAGTGCCAAGAATATGGCTTAGAGTGCTGGCGCATACAACACTTGATGATGTCTAACAAATATTTTTTCAAATGAATGTCTCACTCTCAGTTTCATACAAGAAATAACAACAAATTCAGACAACCTATAGAGGATGAGCTACCTGAGCATGCGATAATACCCTTCTGTTTGGTTTCAGAGAACTTTCTTCTTGTTCCGGATTTTTTGGGATAAAGTCCCAGTAATCAGAGGGCCAAATCCTCCTGTTTAGCTTCTTTTGAGTATTTCGAAAACTTTCATCTACTTCTACAATGATGGCAGTTCTTCTGAAAAGATCCTTAGATGACACTTTGAACTTCATAGGCGGATAATAATCTACTTGAGTAGGCTGCTCAATGCACAAATAGTTACCACCAAATTATGAAGGCCTTATTTGGAACGAGAATATTATAGAAATATAAATTAACTTACGAGACAGTATTTGCAACCCCTAGTCCCATGATGTACCTGACCCGGACCACTCTTCTGGAAAATTAATGTACAAAGTGAAACAGGTGAAGCATTAGCAGAGAGAAAAGGCAAAAAGCTCAAAAGATAAAACATTAACAAGAGAAAGCATAATGTTTTGCATGACAAGTTAGAGGAAGCAAGTCAGACATTTGGGTTCATATAAAAACACCAAAATTAACAGCATGATTACAATGCACTTCACATTGTCCAAGCTAAAGTTGAGCAAGAATGTCCCAGAAAAAAATCTAATCATAAACCCAGAGTAAAGAAAACAAAACTAGAGAAGAGTCACAAGAAAATGGCATTGGGTTTCATGATGTATGGTACATAGGAAGTAAGAAAACAATTTACCAATCCCAACTGCTAGTTTTGGACAGAAATGGGGGTATAATTTCAACATTCAAATTCCAATGAACACAGGGGTTTCTTAACCTCCTCAGCTTCTTTCCAAGAGGAAACATAGCCTGGTGGATTTTGCAATCCGATATTTAAAACATGCCAATGTCTAAAGCAGTGTAGACCGTTCACATGATCATGAAACACTACATTGATCATATTATCCCGCAATCCTTTTAACTGTTCAAGCCAATGAAAAGAATAAGGAAGGGGGACGTACTCGTCCTGCTGAAGACAATAAATCTAGTAGGACAAAGATGTAGGTGCTTATCCAGAAAGATATTTGAGACAGTAGATCAGAGACCAATCCAAAACCTTACACTGGTCTTCGAGTTTAATTAATTGTTATCGTGTCCACAGACAGCTCTTCATCTAGTACTTTACCCAAAAAAAAGACAATTCTTCATCTAGTAGATTTTTCAGTCAGAAATTTTATTCCTTAAGTTGCCCCAATGCTGAGCAAACAAGACAAGGAAAAGGAATTGCAGGCAACAACAGGAAAATATTTTTAGTTATGTATAGATTTAACTCTACCAAATATATCTGAATGGACAGCAGCAAGATGAGGTACCTGACCTTAACCCGTAGATCTTGCCGAACAGATTTACAACCTGGGCAAATCTTATTCAGCAACTTAGCAACTTCAGACAGAAAATACGGGTGAAGTATTGTACATGGCAACTTGATAGATCCGAAATGACCTGATGATTAATCATGATTCACCGTTCAACAGGAAAAAAAAAGGATACAGAGAGGAAAGGGGCACTAAACTTAGAAAGTTTCATTGATCTGTATGCATCATTACCTTCACACTGTTTCAAGTCTTTGGCGCCACAAGTGGAGCACTGACCAGAGGAGTTTGGGAGTCCCAATCTAGAGTCACTGACCTCACCGACAGACTCAATTGTTATTGAAGATATCTTCTCCTGTCAAAATATCAGTGTGTAAATTGTTTGAGAAGGCAAAGTTGGCCAAAATATCTAAATGTCAACCTAGAACATATCATATCCAGAACTAATGCTAGATTAACTGCACAAGCCATGTCTGTTGTCCAACATTTGTGCGTTGTCTGCTAATGGCAGATCATAGGCACAGAAAGGATTGGCAAGACAAGTAATTGAGCAACAATGACTACGACGACACAAGAAGCCTTATCCATTGAGTGGGCTTGGCCAACAAGTAAATGAATTTGAAGGGAAAAGAAAAACAAACAGGCTCAAAATAAAGACAAAGTTCACTACTAACATAGAGGCTAAAAGAACACTCATTAGAATAGCAACAGAAAAGTTGTAAAATATAGTAAGCAATTTCCTCCAAGACAAAAGTGAAAGAGGCCGGAAAGAACGACATGGATGCATTCATAGCTTGAAGAACGAAGGACTAAACAGGACGTGCCAGAAGCTATTAACAATTGTCGAATGCGAACCATGCCAGAAAAATCAAATGCATATAGAGGTTTGTCTTCGTTTAATCTGCAACCAACATAAAACTCCAACCATGTTTTCTTTATTGAAAGCTGGACAAAATGTCACTCATCTTTTTCATGTTTTTGTCACTTTTTTAAATGTTAATGTTTTGTGCTATCAGAATTTTTACGAAAATTGGCCATATCAGAAAGAAATATTATTACCACAGGTTCTTTAAAATAGTGCCATAAATATATTTCGGTGGCAAACAAGTCACTAGCAAATCATGAGATCCTTGCCATCACAAGGACACTTCTCAAGGAAGAAAGAGCACTACCTATTTGTGATTGTGAACATTCTGAAATAGCTAGGTGATAAAAATGTCGATACTTTTTCACTACAGACATTGTTCGTGCTCTGTATCTGTGACAAACCTGTTAAAGAAAACAAGTGACATTGGATATCTTTGGAATATGCCTTGTCTTTTGCGTTCCCTCTATTTATTTCATTCCCTCTATATGACTCCAGTTTTCAGTATTTTTTCCTACAATGCTGTCATGTCATAAATTTGGTAATCAGAAATTTGTGCAGATCTTTTGATGACTGTTGCCAAACTTTAGTCAGCCATGCAAGTTTCTAACCTGTCAACTCAGGCAGTCTCAAGGTCTCATACTTTTGAGTTCAACTTTTCACGTCGACTGATATGCAGGTCAAGAATATGTGCCACACCCCCAATAAATGTGTCAAATCTCAAAGTTACTTGGAAGAATAGTCAATATCATATACACAAAGAAATTTTCGAAGTAGCTAAATCGTGCAGCATTAATTACTAAAAGCTTTCCAAAGTCCGTTTAATGCATTCCAACTTCAGCATAAAAGATTTAATACGCAGCTGAAGGGTTGCAGATGAAGGAATATTAGGACAAGATGAAAACTTACCACTTCTCTGCAACTTAGAACATTGAAGACTACTCCTGTCAAAACAGCAGAAGGAACTTGCTGCTCCTCACAGAAATCATTGTCCATTGGATTCACACCTACAATAAGCTACATTTATTATATAACATCCTTAAGAGGAAAAGTTTGGCATGACGAGTTATTAGATCACTTATAATAAACTAGCGCTCACGCATGCACTTCATGAGTGCATGATTGCTTTCATGTCATTTAATTAAGAGAAATATATTGAAGAAGAATATATACATGAGTAACGGACTTTACAAATGTGAAAAATCACATCATTTATCATGTAAAAGAGTGTGCACAGTAGAATTTGAGATTGGATCAAGTATGGAACTAATAGCCAAATCACTATGTACAGAACAATGATGTGCCCATCACATGATAAGACGGTTAAATTTTTACCTGGCTAAAATATGGACTAGACTGATGCGCAAAAACTTTAGAGACCACAACTCTAATACCAAAGGATAAGTAAAGAAAGCAATGACTCTAAATGAACTCAAATTGTCTTCTGAATATATTTGTCTCTACACATAATCAATCAAGCTGCAATAACCAGGGAAAAAATTGTCATTTGTGTAATAAAAGCTCCTTCGCTAATCAGAAAGAGAAAGAACCACACCTGCAGTTAGTATACACGAAAACCAAGAATAAGGGCGGTAAATATCCGCACTTGATTGGAAAAGGCAATTTTACTTTCGAGTTTAGGGTAGGTTTCAATACTGAAAAGGCATCCATGAAGATTGATCAGACAAAATGAATGATACAAAATGGAAAATTCATGAAGTTTGAGGCTCATTAATGTAACTCCACATTTCACTAATAAAGCAGTCGTGATCTGTTGAATAAATGAGTATAGTAACTTCAGCACAGAATTGTGGCTCTTGCAAATTAGTTATTTTGTCCACCCAATTGTAAAACCTTGTAATTTAGAATGTGAAATCTTCAAGAAGACAAAAAAAAAAAAAAAAAAATGAAGAGATGCATCATGATCTGTTGAATAGAAGGCTGAACTGCCTTCATCGTGAAATTTTGGCTCTTCCAAAGTAGATTGTTGGGTCTGGCCAAATAGGAAAAAAGTTAGATTGTCGGGCCCTAAATTGTTCAACCTCATAGTTTACGAAGTAAACAGCTTAGGGAGAGAACAATGCCAACTGAAAGATGCACCATGATATGCTGAATAAACATGTGGAGTGACTTCATCACAAACTAGATCTTTTTGTCGATTAATTGGACAGCCTTGTAGTTAAGACGCTCAAAATATTCAAGAACAGAGGAAGTAGAACAGACACATTGTTCCCCAACAGGATTTGACAGTGGATGAAGCAACAAAAAAGAAAAGAAAGGACATAAATAATTGGCAAAAAAGTAGAGGCATGGAATAATGGGATATGAAGATAGTGCCCCTAATCATATAGGGTCAGTACAACCGAAACACCTGAGCAAAAATGCCTGCTGTATAAAGCAAGCTTCCTTACAGGCATAGAAGATGTGCTAGGATATCCATGGTGACAGTCATTCATGAAACATGTTAAACGACAAAGATGGTTCTGACAGATAATTAAAGTTGTTAACTTGCAGTTCAAAGTACAATTTATCTAAACCGGAAAGCATCTTAACAAAAAATATCGCTCGTCCAATTAGTTTAAAATTTTGACAGGCAGTTAAATTTATTGGCTTACAATTGAAAGCACAATTTATCCAAATCTGAGAGCTTCTTGAAACAAAATCCGCCTGTCCAATTAGTTGGTAAAGCCCTTCTTCTAGTAAAAGCAAGCCTGCTCCTCTGTTTCTGCTGGAGCAGCGCAATCTCTGTGCTAACTACCTGCCAAAGTGAGTAAATAAATTTGAGAAGGAAAAAGGACAGATCAGATTAGCCATCGCAAGGAATATTTACATTCATGCAAAAAATTCCACAATAACCCAAGCATTTCATTCACCATGTGGACGCCAAAATGACAAACTAAAAATAGATTTAGCTGTGATTTAAGTAAAACCTAGCCATTCTGCCACATATATTCCCACAAATCACCTGTAGAGTTTCAGGTTAAATTCAACAGTAACATATTGAGAACCATTAACTTAGACCAATCTGACGTAGAGGCATTGCAGCTTCCTAAATCTGAAAAAGACTCACTATTTCCTAAGATTGAAAGCATTTGGATATGAGAAATATGGCAAAAATTTAGGTGCATCTCCTAAAGGGTGTCATAATATGTCTTTGATATATGAAGGATGTGACGAATTGTCACCAACCAAAAGACTTAAGACCAGCTCCACGAGAAGTGCAAACACATCAACGAGAGTGTTTTGGGCAATTTTTATACAGATCGTGAAGTTTCCCACCGTAGATCCTTTTTCCACTGAAATGAAGTTTATCATCTTTGGGATGCATGATATCGACCAAGTCGCCGAGTACTTGAAACACATCTAATGAGAAATATCGGCAGCTTAATATCCATAAACAGCTGATCATTAAAGCGTTTTCATTTACCTTTTAAATGTTCCTTATCAGGGGAAGAAAAAAAAGAGTAAATCCTGTGAAAGGCAATTTGAAGAGGAAAATTCATATTAGTCAATCACTTAAAGGAGAAGAGAAACTCTTTCTCCCAAAAAAAGAAAAAAACCCTCATCTTGTTTTCAAGCATGTGATTGATTGAGGAAAAATCATAAGTTTAAATTTAACTATAAAGGAAAGAAAACAAAACAAGGAAACTGGTATCACAAGGTAGACAATGTAACATCCTCAATTTCCTTCGAGAACAACCTCGAGTCATCAAAGATTCTCAATTTTCACACTACCGTTACAAAAGCTGATCATCCAGTATAAATTAAAAAAACGTGTAAAGGCTCTTTGAAAGCAAATCCAGTACATGTCTCTCATCCGAACTCATGAAGGTGCAAAGCACTCCAGTGAGGGCAAGATTCAAATGCACGTCAAGTCAGAAAGGCAGCTCCATCCAAAATACATCATCTCTGTAAGTTGTCTTGACCATGTAATCAATGTAACTAAAATTGTAATCTTAAGATGCACATACAAAGGGACAGAAACTGTCACATTACCCATATCACTAACTCATGTATTCATGAATCGTCAACTATAAAAAATCAGAAACTTGTCCACAAACAACAATCTCACTTGCTGGAAAAAGGTCTTTTAAAAGAGCCGTTTTGATCAGGTATTGACCAATTGACTACAAGCAACAAATCACCTATGTTGGTCCCTGCACAAAGTACAAGCACCCTCTTGAAAGAACTCTCATTCTGCAGGAACAATCATCTATAACAAGGAGACAACGGCAATGCGGCATTGCGGCCAATCAACAGATCAATCGAGCACACCAAGAACATAACCACCATCACTAACAGACTGTTTAACTTCAGGCCCGAAAAGCAAACCCCAATCGCCTCGTGAGCCGATAATTTCCCGCGACGAGGCACGCGAAACGCCCGGTAAACTCCATCACCGTGCGGGAAACCCTGCCCACGCCGTCGACATTATCCGCAGCTCGCCCGCAGAAAATCCCCCACCGCACCAGCATAACATGCAAAACGGCGAACCCCGAATCTCCCATGCAGGGCGCCCAATTGACCCAATCCAACGACCGTCGCAACCGTCCCCAAAACTCTCCACGCCGCGAAAACCTCACACGATCCTACATGATCACGCCCAAAAAGAACAAAAGAAGGAAGCGCGCAGAGCAAGAAAAAGAGGAAAACATTAAAAAAAATAAATAGATAAATAAATAAATAAAACAAGAACAGAGCCTCTTAAAAAAGCAAACTTTGCGATCACCACGTGAGGAGATCGCGGCCAGAAACGACCAAACTCCGATATCGCTATCATCAACAGCTTAGAAAGGGACGAAGAACGCACATGTGAAGCCGCGAGAGGGGAATACGGAGGGGAGGGGATTAGGCCGTTCACTCACTTCGCCGAACCAATGCAGCCCCCGCTAGCGACCGCGCATTGGCAGTCCGCGCGAGCCAGAGCAGCAGAGCAGGCCGCAGCCGCAGCAGCAGCAGCAGCAACAGAAGCAACAGCAGCAGGAGAGAGAGAGAGAGAGAGAGAAACGAACGGGAGGAGGGAGGAAGGAGCTTGTACTGCCGAAACTGCGGGGACTGTGCTATAAAGGCCGCGGCTTTGCGAGGCACAACCGCAAATAACGAGCAAAATCGGGGTCCGAAACTGAAAGAAAGGGGAGGGGAGACGAGAGCGATTGGGGGTTTTGGGTTTTGGGTTTTGCGAACAGGATGGGGAGAGGAGACGACACGAGAGAGTCTAGAGAGAGAGTTTTTAGAGAGAGAAAGTCACGGCGAAAGGGAGGGAGGGAGAGAGAGAGAGAGAGAGAGAGGGAGTTCGCCAACGCCGCCGGTTCGTTTCGCGGGTGTCCGAGGACGAGACGACAGCGCCCGGTTCGATGGGGCGCCGGGACAGGGGCAGTGTTTTTCTTTATTTTCTTTTAATTCTCGGGGGCGTGTCGCTTGTCAGATGAAGCTACAATCGCCCCTCGTGTTGGCCCCGAATTACGAGATTGCCCCTAACACCTGCTCCCCCCGCGTGGGACCCGTCCTTTTCCTTCTTCTCCTTTTCTTTTTCTTTTTTTGTTTGAATCTTTTTTCTTATTTTCCGGTTCTTTCTTCAGCAGTTGAAAGACTTTTCGAAGACTGCAAAAAAAAAAAAAAAAAAAAGACTTTTCGAAGAAGTGGACTGAGCTTTCGTTGGCTGAGTCGGGAAGCTGCCGTACGGGCCACGCGTGAGGTTGATTTGGGTCGGCATTCCCGAGATTCTCCCCCCCAAAAAGCGTCGAACTGCTCGCCAGAGAAAACTCGTGATCTCGGAATTAATTAAATTTTCTACCCTTTTTGGTCTAATATAGGGAGCGTACGTTGTAGAGCTTGAATTTCTAATTTGAAATGGTTATATTGAATATTTGACATTTTATAACTTATATTCAAAGAAATTGGATCTTTCGAAGTTTACATTGATGATAGATATAATAACAATGAAGTACGATCGCCATGTGTTCACGAAATAGATGAAGAAAATTACACAATCAATATTAAGTACAAATGACCATTCATCTCATGTGACATGTGATTGCGTCAATTAAGTGGAATTACTACATTAAAATTTCACATAAAAGGCTAAAATTAAATTGGTAAAATTGAAAAGTTTATAATTGAATTAATATCTGTACAGTACAATAGATTTATAATTGGTTATACACCTTCTCCATAATAAATGCATGCAATTGAAAGTGGCAACTAAGTTGAGTATGATGTTAGACTACACAAATGAAGTAAAAAACTGAAAAGAAACCAAAGAACTAAGATAATTTGAAACTCTTCCAACTTAGTTTCTTCTTTTGGTCATTTCGAACAAGGAAAGGAATTAATATGATCAGAGACCTTTTCATAAAATAACTCCTCATTAGGAATTGACATTTTGTGTAAATTTCTTGTGCTTTAAAACAAATAATTTGACTATAGCTTGATGAGCTTAATCGTCGTAGATCTTCTTCTTTTTTTTGGATTTATAGACCTAGATCTAGATTTATAGATTTTTTAGATCTATAAATCATTGATTGTAGTCCTTCACTATTACATGTAAGCACATTAATTATTCTATTCCCATATGAGTGATTGTTATTGGTTTCATTAAAATCTCACTTGAATGGTTCAATAAATGATTATTTTTATATTTCAGTGCTCTATTTTATTCATTCCGCATAAAATTAGGGGCGGATCGCAAGCAAGTAATCAAGGAGAACAATAGGCACCGATCAATTTCAAGTCATTTTAGATTGAACGTAATTATCGACTAATTTAAAAGTTAGAAGTCGTCGCAAGATGAAAATGAGGAAAAATAAAAAAAGTAAACTCTACGGCACGAGGCTGATGACGTGGCGGTTGAAACGACAAATTTCCGAAAGGTGAAAGGGAGAAAAGGACGTACTTCCGACAGGCCAGGCCGAGAAAAACACGGGTGAAGGACATAAATGTCAAAGCACGGGGGCTTCGGGCTTGGCGAATACGGGGGGGCTTGGGACTTAATTTCTGTCTTCTTTGTTTTGTAGTAAGAGATATTTTCAGGGTCCTTTTTATTTATGTTTGCCGAAAATAATAATAAAAAAAGGAAAAAAGTTGATTTTTTTTTTGTCGAAAAAAAACGGTTGCTTGAGTTGCGTAAAATGTACACACAAGCTTCATGACCGCTTTGACTCAACTTGCCCCCAGTCATTCATTTTTTTTTTTTTTTTTTTTAAATCGTTAGCACACAGAGAATCGAATTTGGAAAATGGACCAATTTTGTTCCCCGTCTAGGTCATAAGAACGAGGGGGACCCATTCTCCATTTATTTTAAATCAACAAAAAGGGGAAAAATCTAATTAAATATCAAAGTGCTGAGAAAGAGATAATATTAAACAACTTGATCTACTAAGGAAACAATAATTCAAATAGTCGTAAGGTAGAATGAAGTTTAAATTTAATTTGAAAATGCATTGAAGATAGTTACTATTGTATAATTACAATTCATCTTTCAAAAATTATAGACGCATCTAAATAATAACATAAGTTGAAATGATTCGACCATTTTATGAATTCTCTTCATAAAATAGAAAGATTCGAGGGTAACTTTCATACATATCGTTCTCTTGAACTTTCTTATTTCTCGATCTTTATTCTTGAATCATTTTCCCAGAAAAATAACGTCATATTCATTTTCTAAATGTATAGTTATTGATGCACAAAGCAAAGAACTTGCATCGGTCTATTTTCCCTTTTCCTATTGTGGGGTGGGACCAATTTTTATTTTATTTTTATCAATAAGCAAACCAAGCATAATTCAAAGTTTTAGAATATATGCAATTACAGAGCAGTTAAAATCCTCCGTCACATCGAATTGTCGTAAGAAAACAATAATTTGAATCATCATAAGATAAAATGAAGTTTAATTTTAATTTGAGAAGGCGTTGAAGACTTAAAAAAACTGCACTTTCATTCTTTTAAATACAATCGTAAAATGAATCTACTCACATATAGTCACTACTATGTAATTACTATTTTTTTTAAAATTTGCATATGCATTCGCATAATAGTGAAAGTTTAAAGGATTCGGCCATTTTTTGAATTATTTCCATAAAATAGAAAGATTCTAGGATAACTTTTCATGCATCGTTCTCTTGAACCTTTTCATTTCTCTGAAGATTTTTATTCTTGAATTTCTTTAAAAAGAAATACATCATATTCATATTCTAAACGCATAGCTATTGTTGCACAAGGCAAAGAACTTGCATCGGTCCGTTTTCCCTTTTCCTATTTGTGGGGTGGGACCAATTTTTTTTCTATCAATAAGCAAATCAAGTATAATTGAAAGTTTCGGAATATATGCAATTTCCGGGGGCAGTCAAAATCCTCTCCGATTTTCTCGATATTCTTTTGTACTTTGCATAAACTTTTCTCATAAAGTGGTCCGTCAAAAGCTGCACCTCCTCCCGGATAATAAAAAAGGATCGCCCAAAAATAAAATAAAAAATTAAACTCAACGATAAACATTGAGAGCTGCAATCCACGAGAATCTGCAGCTACGATCGCGTAGGAGGCAGCAAAGCTCTCCCCCCAAAATCCTCCTCTTTTCGGGCGCTTTTTGCATGTTCTACAATTGGCTTTTCACCGCTCCATATTTACTCCAACATTAACTTTTCAAGAAGACTGTTAAATTTTAAAATATTTCTTAAAAAAAAATTAATGAATTATTTAATTAGTATTGCCGTTAAGTACTACCCAATTTTGGGATTTGCCTGCCTTAAATTTGGCTGCAATTCATGCTAGTCAGCTTCGCTTTGAATGATCAGCAACGTTCGAGATCATTTATTTCCGTGCAATTAGCCGGTCAACTATCATTTAATCCCTCCTGAAAGTTCCCTTTTTTCTTCACGAAAATTTGACGAACCGAGTTGCGTTCCCAATTCCAATGTGCACTACGCTCCTCTTTTTTCTTACCTTGACAATTCACATGTAATTTGTAAATACGTCTTATTCGATAGGTAAAAGGAGATACGGATCTTATTTTTCTGATGACAATATGTCGTGATCCTGACAGTCAAAATTGGATAGCAAAATCGCAATTAAAAAAAAAAAAAAAAAAACCAAAAAGAGAACGAAAACCAAAAGCCCGGCCCGGCCCGGAACGAAATTCACGAGCCAGAATAGGCCCTGCTTTCGGGCCTGTTGTAGTTTTCTCGTTCGGCCGCACGGTACCTAACCCGAAGCCCGGCCCGGCCCGGCCCGTCCGAAAAGCAGCCCTTCTTAATATTTAACGTATTAAATAATCCGAATCAGATAAATATGAAGAATAAAATATTCTTAAAAGGAGGGGAGCAGGTTCTGCAACACAGCGGAGATTTAGAAGACATTTTCTGCACTTCATTCAGGGGCATAATTAACACCTGTTATCTTTCCCGATCTTTCCGATGTACTGCTATGATCATCTCTCTTTAAATTATATGGTTACCTAGCAATGACAATTCATGGTACTTCAGACCGAGGTGGGACTATTCTTTAATAAAAATAATTCTTTTCATTTTTTAGGAGAAATCTTGCTAAATAATGAGTTATCGGGAAAAAAAAAATTTGCTAAATCTTGCTGTACCAACACCAAAGTAAAGAGTCAAGACCCACCTCGAAGGCTTTCCCCACTTGAAAATTCCTCGCGGACACTTGGACCCACAAGCGCCAACTGAGCTATGTTGAGACATAAATAGTATCATGGCATTGTAGCCAATCAAAAATGTGGAGACTAAGTTTCGACAGGAAATGTGAAAATAATTGAGTGTCTGCAATGAATGGAGAAGAGCTTTGTGATCACGCTGCTTACGGAAAGACCCATTTGAAGGACCTCCCATTTGAACGCTCTTTTGAAATTTGCCGACATAGATGGAGTTAGTTCATTGCAAATAAGTTTTCATAGTTTGAACAGGGATTGTGATTAGGAATCTGTCGACAATATGTGATATCATATTAAAGTCAAATGAGACATGATTGATTCCTACACTATAGACATAAAAGCAGCTAATCAATTATTTTTTGTTCACATCACACCTGTTATATCGAGTGAGTAGGATTTATTTTCTGTTCACATGATACCTGTTATATCGAGTGATTAGGATCTTCAACGTACGATAACGAAAAATATATTGGCTCACTCATCAAAAACTTGCAAGTGAGTATTTAAGATAAATTTTTTTGTGTTAAAATTACGATCAAATATATTTTGATATGTTTTTTTTTTTTGTGACCCAAGGATCCACATGGCCGACAGCCGAAGGTAAACCACTGGGGGCAACACGTACTAACACCACACACGTACCACCGGGCAAATCACTAAGAGTCTCAAAGTTAGCCTTACTGCAACGCAAGTTGCAGAGAGTTTCGAACACTAAACCTCCTCAATGGAAGTCTAGCGCCTACTGAGCCACCACGGCGGGTGGTAATATATTTCGATATGTACATTCCGATAAATAAATAAAGAGGGGGAGGGACTCAAAATTATATTTTTCTTTCGGTGCAAATAAATACAAAAGAGAAACATCTGATTTAAATTTTCTTGGCCTGTAGCAATTTTGGAACTACGCACTAAATGCTGCCAGAATTCATTTATGAATCTCAACTAAATATACGCCAGGAGAGGACTGCTAAATCCTAGCTGCGACGTTTCATATCAGGTGTGATACGGTACAATAGCAGTAGCACCACGAATTGAGTGCCTTCTGACCGACTGACATAATGAGATAACTAACCGTGTTCCAAAATAGTCGTGCAAAGTTTTTTTTTTTATTATTATTATTCCCGGTGATGTTTTTTCTCTAATGATTTCCTTAAGATCGACAAGGCTTAAAAAGAGAAGTCAAGGATCAAGCACAAGATGCAAATTCGATCTTCCACGCCATCACACGAGAGCAATATTATATTCAGGACTCAAGCTAAGAGATCACGTACTCATCAAAAAGGTTGTGATAGATACTTTTTATTTTTATTTATTTTTGTTGTTGTCAAATAATAGATATTTTCAATTGCAAGTTGTTATTGATGAAAATTTAGACAAATCAAAATGTGCTATGTCTCTATGCACGTGCACGTGATATAATGTAATGCGACATTGCAAAACATAGGGCCCCACAACTCATGCCTCCATTTGTAATAGAAATCCACTCTCTTTAACTATTGTAAACTTATACGCAATAAGAAAGACTCTACAATACAATTCTATATAGTTCCTCAACTCTCATATCGAACCTTATCAAGAAGGCTCGAGAATGCTCTTGATTGCACATGGATAATAAATTGAACGTGGCACAAAAGTTAAGATAATTTTTTACGATGCCATTGGTAAAAATCATGCATTATTCACATATTGCAAGGGGTTTTTGATCACATCCCATAAAAAAATTTCGTGAGAAAAAAGACGAGAGAGTCCACGTGGTTCTTATGTCACCAAAAATATTGGTTATTATTTCCAGTTATCCAATTAAGATAAAATTATACCAAATGGGGCCTGAATAAGACCTTTGAACTAAGGGTGTCCGAATTTCCAATCAAGTGGGCCTAGAGCTCAATAATAATAATAAAAATAAAAATAATAAAAATAAAAGAGTCCACGTAGATTATCATTGGCGTTGAAAATGGTGCATCGAAAAGATGGAAAACCAAGTAAATTGGCAAATTCAAGGAAGCTATAAATTATACCCGCAAAATAGCTTCGATAGTCTAAAAGCGCGGGGGGGAATTTGTCGTCTCTCGCCTTGTAATCGTAGCTTTCTCCATCACTTTTTGCCAAACAAAAGTTGCCCCCTTTTTCCGATTCCACCGGCCCCACCCCACCCCACCCCTAGGACCCAAACCCAAGAATAATAGAGAGAGAGAGACAGACAGACAGACAGAGGATTCATTATTTAATCTATGTGAAGTCACGAGTTCCTTTTGGGCCAATCAAAAAATCAGAATTCCGACAACAACGTCAAACAATTGGAAAAAAAAAAAAGTATTATAATATCTCAAAAAAATGAGAGAGAAAATGAAGATAAAATTATTATTATGATTAATACCATGGAAAATCTCAAATTGACACTCTATACGATACACATGTGATAAATTTACTTTTCATTAGTTCCCATTAAATTTTATTATTAAACTACCGAATTGAATATCACACGATAATTGATGGGTATGTTAGTTTGGGAGTTTTATTATCCGTTTATCACATGTACATCGGTTTATAGTTATTCATAATATTAACATAATTTAATGGAAATTAAATAATAGTAATTTATTACGAATGCATTAATTTTTCCTAAAAGTGACCTCTATTATTACTACACATGATATGAAAAAAAGTTCATTACGTTAAAAACCGCAAAGAATGTATAGTACTTTTCAAGAATCATGTCAAAAAGAATGTAGTGGACGAATACTTGAAAATGGATACTTGTTAAATAGTCAATTGACGATCTTGTGATTTTGAATGAATTAATCATTTCCGTAAAGTGCGTAAATATTTTTGAACTAATTTAGACGTATTTAATAATTTACATAATTAAGAGGCATCATAGACTCATAGTCATAGTCTCTGTTAAATATATATGTATTATATATGTAATGCTACTTTTATGAGTGAGTGGAGAGCACGTGTAAGAAAGATTAGGGCCAACTTTTCAGCCCCTGAAATTGAGACTGCTTAGCCCCCACCCGCCGCTGGGCAGCGGCGGTCGGGACAGTGCGGGCGGCAGAAAAATCATTTAGAATCTCATCAAAATCACCCAAAAAAAAAAGAAAAAAAAAAAAAAGAAAAGAAAAAGAATCAATTATACTGTGAAGGGGCCTTTCCGCGATGCAATGATAAGATTTGAATCAAGAGATGGGGACTGAGTCCAAAGTTAAAAATGTGATGGCGACCTTTCCGTGCATCGCTTTCTTCGGGAGAATGCTAAAAGGTTGTCCGCTCTTTTGGATTATTACCTTGGATTGGCAACATTTCTTATGATTCTGCCTAATTAACCATCTCACACGCACCATTAGCATCGCTCAACTGTTCTTCTTGAAAACCCCTAGTAAATTTACCAAACCCGCGATTTTGTGTTTTGATTTAGGGGTTAACACAACGCAAAAATATCCCGAATTGGTAGAATTGTGCTTCATTAATCTCAAACTAATTTTCGCGTTACAGAAAAATCATAAAATCGGTACAATCGTGACGAATCTTCTAACTATCAGAGTAAACTTAGGAAATTTTAGTAGATTTTCAAAATGCGAGAGTAAATTTCCCAATCATTGTTTATCTTCTTCAAATTTGGCTTCTTCAAAATGATGTTATTTAGGAGATCCATTAAAATTGAATTTTTCACGTCACGTGTCGAACTATCCAAGTTGTTTCTTACTCTATTTCCACGATTAACATGGACATCAGACATAAGCTAAACGATGGTAAATTCGTCACAGGGCACTAGTTTGCTATGTTTCGCGGCATGAAACTAAATTAAGGTGAATGTTTTGAAATTTTTGATGATATTAAACCTTTGATTCTTGCAGTTCTCACCATCCGCTATTGGTTTGGTAGATATCTTCCGTATCTTCTTTTCTCTTTTGGTGGATCAGGTTATTCATCCACTTTCACCAAACATCATATCCGGAAACGCCTGAAAAGGAAAAATCTTTTGAGAAAAGGAGTATGGTGAGAAAGCAATCGGAGAGTAAAGTGCTTGAAGATCAAAGAAAGGCCGGTGATACGGAAGATCTGCACCTCAAGTCAGCCTCTTTTACTTTTGCTTTTCGGATCGACAGCACAAGGGCATTCATCACTACTCGTGTTATATCAACCTTTTTCTACACAGCCTTTTCCCTATCCGGACGCCATTACTAGTGCAAGTGCATATCACGTTTACTTGATCATTTTTCCCTAAACCATTTTACAAAGTCGCTGATGCGAATAGAATAGTTATTAGCACTAGACAAAATTACCTATGCCATCTACCAGGAGTTATCATTCACCGACATTTGGTCGACCGACACATAGTGTTTTGCCTTTGTTTCCTCACATAACTGGTTAAGTGTATGGAAAGCAAGATTCGATTTTGAAAATGCCGACAATGCATACGAGAGCACTAGACAAAACCCTCCTCGTCTTATGTACCAAGGATCCATATGGATGGGGCCATCACCTCGAGACAGGAAAAAGCATGCGATGTTTATTGCAAGACCAATGTACCACAACCTATCGATGACATGATTTGAGCAATATGAGTCCTATCTAGCTTTGTGTTTTAATTATGATGGGTTGCATTTCTAAGCGTCGAAATCGCGTGAAAGGCCTAGGTTAGCTCGCATGCTGCTGATCAAGAGTGTTAAAGAAACTTTCCTAAAAAACGAGTCTAATTATTCCTTTGGAAAACCGGGTTCCTATCATCTTGTCGTAGGTGAAAGACTCTTCAAACGTACAAGCTTTCATATGAAAGAGGCGGTGTAGGTGTTGGGTTCCATTCATTATCGTGAGGCTAGTTCTCAAGCTATGGGTAAATTTCTCTATGACGAAAAAAGCATTCCTTAGCCGTAGATTTACCCTTTTTCAACCACAGTCCACGTCAATGCACGTGGATATGGCGACTCAAGTAGGCAACATTTAATTCCACGGCCATTTTCGGCATGTCAGCAGCACGGAGTGGCGCAGTGAATTGGGCAAGCCAAGCCGGACCTAATTTCCCCAGTGCGAATTAAAGATCTTATGCTCTTTGAACCTTAAATGACAAAATCTACAACCCCACAAGGATGACAAAAAGAAAGAAAAAAGAAAGAAAGAAAGAAAGGATGGAATCCTAAGAAAATAATAGTTTTAGACCGGACAATGTGGATGAAGTCTTTTGGGCCTGTCACCACGTGCCGGATTGGTTAGAATCTGCTCGCTCAGCCATATTGAGAAAAGGGCCTCAAAACACGGGGTTTGAAAAGCGGCCCATGAAAGTGATTTCTCTTCACATCGCATGTTGTCTTGTTTCCCTTTCTCCTTTGCCAGGACATCGCCCCTTCTGTTTGTCCGCTGGAAGCAAGAAGAGATAAATGGGCTTGGACCACCGGAAGCTTGGGCCCATTGGGCTTTTGACGTTTCGGCCCAAGAACGTGTCTGTGCATTGTGGGAGAGAGAAGACGGAAACGAAAAGCGGTGCATACAAGGAGAGGAACAACTTAGCCTGACTTTATACTGCACGCCCTCGTCCATGGAAGCATTCGACCCTTCATCCACAGCATGACGATTTTGTGCGATCACCATTCGATTCGATGTGCATGGAAGTTTATTTTGTCAATATCAAATGGTTTCGGGATGGAAAGTGATGATCGGTATTAATAGCTCCTCGAATTCTCGTGCTACACGGGAGCTTCACACTCGCCATGAGATGCACACTTTTAGTTATAACTATTCCCCCGTGAGGACGAGCCCGTCGAGCCCCGCGTGTACGAACCCAGAGGCTCGCCTTAACTTGAATTTGCCCATGGGCCCGGTAGCCCACAGGCCCGCCCATGCCACTTGGGCCCGAGTGATACTTTTCCATATGACCTGCCCGGTGGAGCCCTTGGCAGCTTGGCCCGAAAATTGCGTGTCCAATCTATTCTTTCTTCTATTTTCTGTGTAATGGGTGGATTTGGTAACTCTTTTTTTTTTTTTTTGGGGGGATTTCTCCAACTAAATGATAAAGTTCCGTTTGTTTCGTATAAAATGTATTATTTGAAAAATATATATATATATCTTTTTTTTTTAAAAATGATCCCTAGAATTACTTATAAAAAGGAACGAACGAAAAATATTTTCCTGTTATTGTCGACAATAGAAATACTTTTCAACAACCAACTATTTTTAGAGAACAAGTGATCAATTTTTGAGAAAAATTCCACATCATTAAGCCAATCAATCAAAACTTTTTCTTTTCCTAGAAAAACGACACGCTTGACACCGGACCTTATTTAAGACTTGTTCCCGCAATGGCCAATGTCTAACATTATTTGGTCATTTTTTTGTTCTTCCAATGCATGATTGGCGTACTTTACAGGGAATGGGCAGTGTCCATGGACGCGTACCAGCTCATCGAATCAGCTGGAATCTGCCTTTAATTCCAAGTTCCCTCCTCTTTCCCATGGGCTCATAAATTAATTAAGGCGCACGAATTTCATTCGCCACAAATGAAATGAAACTTCCTTATACGATCATGGTATATCTGAACCCGATGCATACGAGCCTTTGATATCATGAATTTCGTATGGCGCTTTACACGATCTAAAGGCTAGAATTGACTGGACACACATGAATCCAATGCATTCGAAAAGTGTCTCCCATCATATGGAGCAGACATTACAAAAAAGTAAATGGCTACATGTGTCCACCCAAACAAGTCCACGTGGCGCAAACCCAGTTCTTCAGGGCCCCCACGGCCACCATCACCTAATTGGATATCATGGTGACAAAATCATGCCCCCAGCCACTGGAACTCGGCTTTCGTGTCCCACCACTTTATATCGCCCTCACTTGTCCAGATAATATATATAAATCAGCCACGCAGGAAAAATTATTCTAAAAAGTCTCAAATTTGTTATAATAACATAATGCTAAACCTTTAACTTGTGCTACAATTTAGTCATAAATCATTTAATAATTTACTAATTTAATCATTTTTTTGTTTCGATTAATTTAGTATGAAAATTGTTAACGTGGTGGTTTAGTCGGTGCCGATCGTCCTCTGTTGTATGACTAGAGGTGATGTGAATAAATTTGTTAATTTTATGATTTTTTCTTCTCTTTCATTTTTTTTTAATTTTTTTATTGGACTAAATTGACAAATTGTCAAAATATGTAGACTAGATTTACAAATCGTTTAAAAACTTATAATTAAATTATCACAACTGAAAAGTTTATAACTGACTATCGTACAATAAGTTAAAGACTTTTTAGATATCTTTCCATTTCACGCATTTATATCTTGTGAAATATAGAATGGTGATGTCATATTGAATTTTGCCTTGGCTAAGAGTGACTTCTAATAAAAAAAGAAATTACGGTCTCTTCAAACAATTCCGAAAACCGGTTTTGTTGGACAATGGTCGGATGTCCAATCAACATGTCACGTTTGATATTCTATTCCATCTCAGGACCCTCCACTCGGATTGCTCCCCTTAATTATGCCGTTGTGTGTCCCCATCCACCAACATATATTCTTCCCAAACCCAAAAAAAGATCTCATAAAATATTCCCACCAGATAGAAATCCAATTGGCCTCTCCCCATCGAATGAAAGCTCATTTTGTCCTCACACGCTGCTGTCATATTGTCATTTGGGATGGGATGGGATGGGGCTGTAGCCACTGAGTTTCAGGATTTGTCAGCATTTAAAACTTTTTCATGTATCTCTCCGGTATAATTTAGATGTATAAATGGTGTCTTTCTTTTGATCATAAAAAAAAATCCACAATTTCTCGATTCCACTTAGGTCGAATAAGCTCAATGAACTATAATTACAGATATTATAGATTTCATACGAGCCATCATATATGTCGTATGAAATTAATGACTGCAATTCACTTGATCAATTGAGTTTGAATCGAAGATGTGATTCTCTATTGGACCCGGTTTGAGTAGGCTGGACGAACCTAGGGTGTTATAAACTCCATGCGAGCTACTGTATGTATACTGTCAGAATCAACGGCTGTGATTCACTCAGACTGGGTCGAGATGAGACTTTCTCCGCGAAATTCGGATGACCGCGTCAGCGACAACTACGCTGCCCTCGACGTACACGTGTCAGTCCGCTCCCCTCGTTCCTATTGTCCCTCCCATTCTACGGCTGCGGCTCTTCGACTTTTCCCGGCTCTCTCCGTCGCCTCGGTGCGCCGGTACCGAACCTGGTGTTCCGGTTTCCGGTCTCGAGGAGGAGGAGGAGGAGGAGCAGGAGCAGCTTAGAGAGAGAGAGAGAGAGAGAGAGAGAGAGAGAAGTGGTGCGGTAGAGAGAGAATGAGAGTTTGATTCGCGGCGGACTCCGTTCGACATTGTCTCTCCGGCGCCGCCGTCCTCGGAGCAGGTCAGGTCAGTCTCCGGATTTCTCGCTTCCGATGCGTCGGATGTTCCCGGGACATGGTCGTGTCTTGAGCGATCTCTGCTTTGTCTTCGAGTCGCGCTGCTACTTCGCGTCGTCTTGTCCGCTTCGTCCGCCGCCAACTGCCGCGCCGGCGCGGCGAGTTGGCTTCTTGTAGTTCTCGGTCGATTGATTTGTTTCTTTCTTTGTGCGCGGAAATCACAGGTCCAGTTCTGCTCGGCTGTTTGATCTCGTCGAAGTCGAAGTCGAAGCCGATTTGGAGATTTCCATGTTCGTCTCAATTGCGGTTCACTTCTGTTTTCGGCTCCTTCGGTCACTGGAGTTGAAGATGGAATGACGCGATATCTGCAGTTCCTTTCCGTTTCACGATTCCAGAACCGAGAATTCCAGCGTACCGTTTGAAGTCGGCGGGCGCTGCTCGTGGCCGAGTTCATTCTGGCTCTGAAGCTCTTGACTGAACTCGGTTGTCGGCGATCTTGCCCGAGCACGACGGCGCGACTTGCGGGAGGAGCTCGATTTTTGTGGAGTAAGGCGCTTCTTCTGGATTTCTTTCGTTTGAAGTGCGTAGTGTCGCCGAAACGTTTGTGCGTTGACCTTAGTGTTAAGTAGATCTTTATGCTGTATGGAAATAGCAAGTAGTGATGGCGGCACCGGCTTTAGTAATTCTTCGGTCCAACTCCGCAAATGTTACAAAGTTAGTAGCCTTACTGAGACGATCTTGGGATCGAGTCAAGTTGCTTGTCTGAAAGACCGGTATGTTCTCGAAGAACAGTTAGGGTGGGGGCAATTCGGCGTTATCAGGGCGTGTTCTGATAGGTTGACTGGTGAGGTTCTGGCTTGCAAATCCATCGCCAAAGATAGATTGGTCAGGCCGGATGACCTGCAAAGCGTGAAGCTGGAGATTGAGATCATGAACAGGTTATCCGGGCACCCGAATGTTGTAAATCTCAAGGCGGTCTATGAGGAGGAAGACTGTGTGCATTTGTTGATGGAATTATGCGTAGGAGGGGAGCTTTTTCATCGGCTTGAGAAACACGGGAGCTTCTCCGAGAAGGAGGCTCGTGTTCTTTTTAAGCAGTTGATGCAAGTGATTGAGTATTGTCATGATAATGGCATCGTCCATAGAGATCTGAAGCCAGAGAACATCCTATTGGTTTCAACATCCTCATCTTCTCCTATTAAATTAGCAGATTTTGGCCTTGCAACCTATATTCGGCCGGGTAAGAGCTTTCAGCTTCCATGGAATTTGTCCTTGCTCTCATCTTTTTGTTGCTCTTTTTCCCCCTTTATTGACAATTCTGATCTTATGTTTTAGCAGGGCAGAGATTGCATGGCACTGTTGGTAGTCCATTTTACATAGCTCCAGAGGTGCTTGTGGGAGGTTATAGTCAGGCTGCTGATGTGTGGAGCGCTGGTGTTATCTTGTACATATTACTTAGTGGTGTGCCCCCATTCTGGGGAAAGACTAGGTCAAAAATATTCGAGGCTGTTAGAGCAGCAAATTTGCGGTTTCCTGCCAGTCATTGGGAAGGCATATCTTCGTTGGCAAAGGATTTGATTGCCGGAATGCTTCAATTAGATCCGACCAAGAGACTCACAGCAGCAGAGGTTATAGGTATGATGGCTACATATCTGTTCTTTAACAGTAAGGCCTGCTGCGATATATGTTTGTTTTTTGCATTCTTATAAAGCGTAAATATAGACATTTTGGAAATACTCAGCATAAGTTTCGACCGATAGAGTTGGGACTTGTTACGACATCCCTTGAATATGACATCAGCCGTTACTTGAAAGAAAAAATATGTTTGTCCTTTCTACGATAGTAAAGTAGAAAAGTTGAAATTAGATGGCATCTTATGAAGAAAACGCAATTTGGTTCAGAAACTTATTATTGGAATGGGGCAGGCGAAGTTTTAAAGATCTTTGCATGATACTGTGAGAATAAATATCAGGAGTAATGCTAAGACTTACAGAAATTTTTGCCTTGTAAAAGAGGAAGTTTGCTTTCCAATTTTGATCTTTTCCATGCAAACTTTCTATCGCCAACAGATGAGTGCTTCTATTTTCGTGCTTTTCAAATTTTTGTATAAATTGAGAAGTCTTTGAACTTAATATATCAAATGCTTGTTTCCTCAAAGGAATTCTTGAACTGAATAGAGAAAATTTTAAAATTAATAGGAAAATATTTGGGCGTACTAAATGCTTCTTTCCTTTGATTCTCCAATATTGTCATGCATTGACTGAACTCCAAATATCCATTCATTTTTATCAATTTATTAGAGTCTATTAGTTTAATGACTGTTACATTCTTCGGACACTCAGAGTAGAGGTAATTCTTTTCTCGACTGTGGTATTTTACAGATCATCCCTGGATGGAACTCTGTGAACAAGGCGTTCAAGAACCGAGCGCACGAGGGAATCTGGGTCGGGAAATGCTGGAAGTGGGTGGAAGTTCTTTTTCTACACCATTTATCGCTAGAGTTCAGGATTATAGCTTCAGCTATGAATCACATGCCGTTGGTGCAAATTCCATGGAGCAATCACCTGCATTCACGTGCAAGTCATCTTTCTCTTCTTACCTAGTCAGTGATGAATGTTCCACATCTTCAATTGAGGGGTTTTCTTTCACTAGTGCCTCTAAATCAAGTCCTTCAGGCCCAGGGTTCCCTTCAAGTGTTCCATCAATGCCAAGTTTTACTTTCTTTGGGCTCGGTCTCGGTCTCGGTCCTGCTGCTGAACAACGGAATGATCTGTTGGAATGTCAAACCAACATGTCAATTACTACCGTGAGCAATGGAGGTATGGGCACTTTTTCCTCTTTACACTCGTGGAAATTTACCCTTTCTCAATATTCACAGAAACTCAATATTCCCCCTTGTTTGTGAATGCGGAATCAGGCTTTGCCAAACCATTAATACTGCCGGATTCTTCCGTTTTGGGTAAACATGATGTAGAAGCGGAGCAGAGGTTGGAAACTCGGAGAGCTGGGACTGGTGGATCCAGGGCACTAGGAAAACACAGTAAAAGGAATCACACAATAGGGTTTGGCGAGCATGATCAAATTGATTTTGTGGTGGCTGAATCAGTCATTCGCTGGGCATCTTGCACGCACATTCCAACTATTCCCTCTCTTAGATTATCGCTCGTTTGCTAGCAGACCCGAACTACGTAGTAATGGTGACACGCAAGAGAGCAGTCGTGTGTGCTGGCATTTGGTGACACAAAATGAGACACCGTCGAGCTTGACGGCGACCTCGCTTCAACCTGAGGAGTCCGAGATTTTTTTCGGTTTGAGTGGGGAAGTTTGGATAACCATGTTTGGCTAGATTGTGCTTTATGCCTATTTGGCATTTGAGTGATGGTAGAAGTTCACTTGGATGATATGTAGATTGTAGTTACTAATGAAGAAGTTTGAGTGGATACGCGGACTCTTGAAGTGCTTATGTAAGTCTGTATAATTACATTAGATGGCTTTCTCTAACTGTGTACCTAGGTGATAAATTGAAGAGTCCTTTTGAACTCTTTTTGGCTCAGAGCTTGATAGTGAGATCTCAAGTTATGTGAAACTTTGATAGATTGGTCGGCAGCTTACTACTGAGATTCAAAAGATCTTGCAAATGTGAGGCCAACTACGGAGCTGATTGGGCCGCAAAGGCCCATAAAAATGGCACCCTACCTCAAAATTGGGCCATTTCGCCTCCTTCCTTATTGCTAGATCTACTATGCTCGGACACTTTGGCCGTTGGTTGTACCTATCCTTTATCTTAAATGAATTTCCCTTTTACGACCAAAAAAAAAAAAAAAAAAAAAGATCTTGGTACTCGTGGTACACTCATGTTGGCCCAATTGGCTATTAGAAAATAATTAACTGCTTGTTACGAACCACATTAGATATTGATTCAATGATGGCTTTAGTGCTAAATGAATGGGGAATGAATTATTTCAACTATCATAAAACAGGGTATCTTTGATTCTCTGTCCACTTTAAGCATAGTGATAAATTAAAGAATTAAGATAAGACAGCTTCGGCGATAAATTGAAGAGTCCTTTTGAACTCTTTTTGGTTCAAAGCTTGAAAGTGCGATGTCAAGCTATGTGAAACATGAACAGGTTTTCTAGTGGCTTACGACAGGCGTACAGAAGATCTTAGTGCTCGTGATACGCTCATGTCGGCCCAACTGGATACTGGAAAATAATTCATTGCTTGTCACACCATATCAGATGTTGACTTGATGATGTGTTTGATGCTAAATGAATAGGGAATGAATTGTTATCATTATGATAAAATGGGATATTTTTAATTTTTCATTAGCATACTACCGACATTAAGAAGATCTTAGTGCTGGTGATACACTCATGTCGGCCCAATTGGCTATCAGAAAATAATTCATTGCTCGTCACATGCCACATCAAGTGTCGACTTGACTATGGCTTCAGTGCTATATGAACGGGTAATGGATTGTTATGATTATGACAAAACGGGGTATCTCTTATTCTGTGTTCACTTTAAGCACAATGATAAATTAAAGAATTAAGACAAGACAGTTTAGGCGATAAATTGAAGAGTCTTTTTGGACTCTTTCTGGTTCAAGGCTTGATAGTGAGATGTCAAGCCATGTGAAACTTTAATAGGTTTTGGTGGCAACTTACTACCGACATTCACAAGATCTTAGTGCTCATGATACACTCATGTCGGCCTAATTAGCTGTTAGGAAATAATTCATTGCTTGTCACATGCCACATTAGAGGTTGACTCGATGATGGCTTTGGTGTTAAAAGAACAGGGAATGAATTGTTATGACTATGACAGAACGGGATATTTTTTATGTTCAATCAGCATACTACCGACATTCCGAAGATCTTAGTGTTGGTAATACACACGTCGGCCTAATTGGCTATTAGAAAATAATTCATTGCTCGTCATACACCACATCAAGTGTTGACTCAATGATGGCTTTAGTGCTAAATGAGCGGGTAATGAATTGTTATGATTATGACAAAAATGGGGTATCTCTAATTTTCCAACCATTTATTACCGATATTAAGAAGATTTTAGTGTTGGTGATACGCTCATGTTGGCCTAATTGGCTATTAAAAAATAATTCACTACTCGTCACACGCTACATCAAGTCTTGTCTCGATGATGGCTTCAGTGCTAAATGACCAGGGAGTGAATCGTCGCGATTATAACAAAATGGGGTATTTCTAATTCTTTGGTCCCATTTGGTTTAACTTTTACAAGGGGCTTTGCGAAAAATACTAAGCATTTGACAAGTGTTTTCGAGACTCTCTTGGCCAAATGCGAGCATTTTGAATACTTAAAGTAGGGACTTATTTTGGGTTTTCAGCATTTTGAATACTTAAAGTAGGGACTTATTTTGGGTTTTCAGCATTTTGAAATTGCAAATCCATTGTTCATCCATCAATGTTCATCTTCTTCCCTATTCATCCACGACTATTCATCTTCCCCGATTCATTGCCCAAGAGTGAGGCTTCTCCAATGACCACCACCACCGCCTAGGGTTGTCAAGGATGACCACTACCTAGGGTGACATGACCCATGACTTAGGTGATCTCCAGCAACATCGCCTAATTCACACGACCTTAGGCTACCTTGAGCGATCTCAAGGGAGGTTCTCTGGTGGTTGGATCTGGCCGCCGACGGTTGGCCAGTGATCGACCTTCACGGGATTTAATTTTTAAACTAAATAAAAATTAGCAAAAACCTTTTATAAATGTGGATTTTATCGAATGGCATTTACGCCAAAATTATTTTCTTTTATCAAACATTATAACAATTTGAAAAACTCATTTACCCCAAAAATGTTTATATTTTTCTAAAGCTATTTTTTCAAATTCGAACCAAATGGGCCTTATCTACTTTAAGCATAGTGATTACAATAGATTAGAGGATTAGGATGAGACAACTTTTGATTAGAAAAAGCCTATGAGATAACTTTTGACTACAGAAGTTACAGCAAGTGCGACAAAATCCATTAATCCAGTAACCCCTAAAAATGCGTTTGCCGGGAGTCGAACCCGGGTCTATTGCTTGGAAGGCAATTATCCTAACCGTTGGACTACAAACGCGATTCGGGATAAGCTGCCCGATTTATATATATGTTTCTTATTAAAAGCACTCTACATCCCTCACTTAGAAAAACATTTGATTATAAGTATTATTAAAAAAAATTTCTTCAATTTAGTATGATTCGCAATTTGAGATTGTGTTATTTAGAATTAACTGTGCCTCATTTCTATAAAAAGAAATTTAAGCAACAATAGCCATAATATGATTTGTAAATCAAACTTGATGATGAATTATAACCTGAGAAACTTGAGTTATTGGAAAAATAATTATCCATTTGAGTGAGCTACAATTGAAAACTTATTGATCTTTGACAATTGACTCTCACTATTTTCTAATTTTAGCCAATTATTTTCAATACCCAAGAGATGAGATTTCAAGAATCATTTGTAAAATAAAATATCGCATTTCGATAGTGAAGCATGTAATTTAAAAAAAAAAAAAAATCTCGTCGTATTACATGACATTTATATTGAGGGTATTAGAATTGAACTTGAAAATTGAACCGAAACCTAACTCAAATGGAAACAGAACTTTAGACATTTTATATTTGGTTACTGTTATAATGAAAAATTAACATTTTCAATTCCTGTTTGATTAACCAATCAAACTAAAAGTCACCTCTTTTCTTTGATTTGGATTATATTCGATTTGAATCATATACACCGAAATGATTCAATTCGGATTAACTGAAAATTCAAACCGAATCAACCCGTTGACGCTTCTAATTTGCATATTGTCCAAACAAGTGCTATTTTCAGGGGACCAATTGCGAAGGATCAAAAAAAAAAAAAAAAAAAAAAAGGCGAAGGAAAAAGAAAAAGAAAACAACCCATAATTTCAAAGTTGCTCCCCTCCTTGTGACGAAAAACTTAGTTCGAAATTTTCCACTCAAATTTTCATTCTATCCACTTCCCAAATATAGCGAAGTAAAAGCCGATAAAACCCACTTGACCAAGAAACTCCTCTAAAATCTACTCCCTTTCACGGCTAACGGATGCTATCCCTGCTCTCCTTTACATGAAAAAAAAAAAATAATAATAATAACTTTCTTGCCCAAAAATAGCCATTCCTTACACACATTTCGACCCAATCCTAAAGGAAAATGCCAAAACTTAACGGGAATATAATTACTTCAAAGTAATTGCCGATTGTTGGGATGTCCACTAAAATTACCTCCTAATTATGCGCTGTTGATACCTAAATTTCTCCTCGGACAACCACAAGCATGGCTACTGATAATGATAACTTCGCAATAAAAAAATTGGCTCTACTTGCTATTTGATGCTAAAAGAGTCGACAGCACAGTCTCAATGTGCAATAATTGCAAGTTTCAGGGGGTCAAAATGAAAGGAACTGAGAACAGGGGGCACATTATGCAACTTTCCCGAGTAAATCAAAATATATATTGGTACATGCGGTAGCTGTCACGAAGTAGGGGCGTATTCTTGGATTGCCGTCGCCAATTTATTGCGTTCCTCTTGTGTCTTAGTCCTGATCAAGAAGGTGCGCGCCACAACTTTTTCGTTGCTGCCTCCATCATCCTACAAGCACAAATGGCAAACTGATATGAACTACGCCAGATAATGTTCACCAGCACACCGAAACAATAATTAGAAAAAATTGGCCGGAATCACTGGAAATTTGAAGACTCATTTCTGTAACTATCCAAGATAGGAGGTGCAAAATAGACTATCAAGGGTTGTCCTATAACCAAGAATTATGCAGAACTCAAGACTGTTCATGTATGCAACAGGAAAAATGTAGTACCGCAGTATGGAATATTGCAACAATTGAATTCTTTTGAGAGTTTGTCTTGATGCCCGGGTATATCAAAGCATTAAGTAACACCTTTCCCACCTGCGGTAAACAAGAAAAGATTAAAAAAATCCACAACAAGTACAGGAGATCATGATGTATATGGTCAAGTGATACTCGGCACAGGCATTCTGCAATATCATTTGAGACAGCTTAGAAAACAAAACATGTGAAGTGAAAACACCTACGTCATTCCGAACCACGATTGTTGGTTTGGATTCTTTTGTTCCCTTGCTTACGCCTTCTTTGCATTTGATGGAAAGCTGCCCTGCACCTTTATCTTTCCATGCATCCTTATCAGCAGGATCGGTGGACTAGACATGTCAAGAGCGAGCATTATTAATATTCATGAGAACATGTCCCAAGTTTTATGCATGCACTCATATCATGAAATCAGCTATTCTAATCAAATCTGGCCAAGGTTATCCATTATGCATAAATTTTGTTAGATATGCCAAGACTTGAAGAACCGTTTCGGCATTTACTGGTATAATACATTTGTTGGTAAAGTGGAACTTGCTTTCAACTCCAATTTGCATTCAGAGGTAGCACTGCTATAGTGAAAGTGAATAAAAGTGAGGAAGTTGTACAAAATTCCCAAGTAGTCAGTCATAAAAAATTACAGTTGGAGCATGACACTTCTGACAAAATCGGCCCCATCAAATTCTACTGCCACGTGTGAAGTGATCAGGGGACAGAACCAGCGATCCAAGCTTGCATTGCTTGTCAGTGCTCAGCATTATGCAGAGCATATAGTTTGGGTATTGATACATCTGTCAAATCACTTACCTGTCACCCGTATTAGTGATTGCAACACTTAAATGAGACAATTTCCAGGTGGTAAAGTTAAGAGTCACAGTTCATCAGCCGATTACTAATCTGAAAGTTTAAGCACAAACCAGCACTGCTAAGCAAGTTTACCTATTTATCTAAAGACTAGGCCCTTTTTTTTTTTTTTTTTTTTTTTGCACAACATGAGCTTAGTCAAATGCTATAATTCATTCTGACCATATTTTTCTTGTAGCATAAAGTATCTTGGCCAGACTTAAAAGACATCCATAAAAGAAAATGCACTGGAGATTCCAACAGCAAAACTACAGAGTTGTGTTCTTAGCAAGAAAATATAAAGCCATCTATCTAACCAAAGTAGGATGAAATTTGTCAGTGTTCAATCCATCACAAAGTCATAGAGGGGAACAAGCCAAGGCCTATTCAAGTAAGAGATGATCACACTGCTCTCAATAGACACTTGTCATAAATGGCTACAGCCATCCCAAGACAAGGCCAAAAGCCAAAAACACAAACAAATGAGTAATCAATAAGTACCATGAATAGAAGATGATCCAAAATGAAGTGGTTCCATGCAATATATTAATATCAAATAGCTTTAAGCAGACACCCACCTTTACATAAAGCTTGCATTTAACTTCATGGACAACCACGATTCCCTTTTCCTCTGATTTTTTCACAGATGGGCTGCTAGGCTGCTCCAACTCATCTTCTGTTGACAAGGAGAAATAACAACATCAATCGCATTTTAATTTTGTGCAATACATGATAAAGATTGTCTAGTTCTACTTGGTATGGATATGCTTCTAAGTTTCTAACTCTATGGGCCCTGTCACACTAAGCAAGCATACTAAAAGAATCTGTTTTATCATCAAAGATGAACATAAAACTAATATACATAAACCAATACTACCATTCACAATACCAATTCTAGGAAATTCTAACTTAAGAGTTAGTTTTTTATGAACTAAGCCATCTTAAACTAAGTACAGCATCAGAACTCGTGTTACCATGCTATGGGATAATTTAGCACATTTCTGAATAAGCTATGAGAATTTGCAAATAAAGTTAAGATTTTTCTTACCACCATCTTTATCATTAGCAGCATCAGCATTTGCAGGAGTAGAACTTTGGAATCCTGATGTAAATAAAAGACCAAGGATGAATATATCAATGTCCTTACAAGAGAAAAATAAGGACGTACAGTTAAGTTAAATCCTAAAGTTTGTTCCTACATCTAAAATTTCCTTAGCACCATATTAGCGTGGTTAGTCCCAAAAATAGCCTTCCTCTGAAGTTGGGGGATGCAATGCACCTTGCATTCTGAAGACCATATCAGATGGAGTATATTGCCAAGTATAGTTGAAGAAACCATCAAATGTTTTAAAATCATTGTAACCGGAATTTCTCTTAGTCATTAGATTCTAGAAGATGGAAAATTGTGTACATACTCCCCAAAATAACTGCCAAGATCAAGTGACCTATCCAAAAGTGCGCGTATTAACATGTCCACAAACAACAGTACATACCAGACAAGGCTGGCGTCTGGCTGCTGGAGAATATCCCTGAGCTCCATGGGCTCACAAAACTCGTATTATTACTGGATGGAGTAAAGACAGGCTTCTCCTGAGATGGTTGTGTCTTACTATCTTTAATTTCTGGTACTGGCTGCATTCTGGAGCTGAACAATCCAGTACTGGCTTGACTACTAGAAGATGCTCCAAAGCTCCATGGACTAGAAAAGCTTAAAGTTGTACTTGTTGGATTGGCATTCACCTTGTCCAAAGATGAATTTGCCATTTTGAATTTATCTTCAGATATCAGTTTCTTTTCAGCAGTATGAGGTCCTGCAGTAGACGAATTCTCCCCTTTTAAACGATTTGCTTTGAGCCAGTTGACAACATCACTGAATTTCTCCTACAACAACAGTATAGACCAACAAGTATCACAGCATGGTAAGGATTGATTTCATGGCCAGAACACATCATCAGCAGTTCTGCATCAAGATAAGCGACAAACTGCATTTTAACTAGAGAAAACAACTTAAACAAAGTTGACAAATCTATTGGTTGTCTTAACATAGTACATACTACTTCTCATTCTCCAGCCACAGAAACACTTAAGATGAACCAGACGTCACGGAACCTGCATCTACGACCATGTGTGATGCATGCACAGAAAGAGATGTTCACATCGTGCAGCAAATAAACAAGTAAAGTATATTATGCTCAGAATACTTCAAGGGAATAAATCTCCCTTCTGATCATCTTTTTTCTAACATAATGATTAGTTTACAAAAGCAAGCATGGGGCCAAAATGCATCTAGTCGGCATGGGGCCAATGATATATTCATTGAAATGACCAAGGTAGATCCAAGCATGTTGACACAACTTGCTTTATGGAAATCTCAGAGTGTAATTAGATAATAAACACTCTCTCCAATTCGAGCCTATAACCAGAATCCCAAAAGCAGCCAGCTTTAAAGATAAAACATATCACTTATAGTGTAAGCAAGCATGTCTGAAAAGTCAACCCTTTGCAAAAGGATTAGAAAGAACACCATCTTGGATAAACTGATGACCAGCATTTGCCTACCCAATAAAAGACGAATTTAAGTACTGGAGTTGCAACTTTCAATTATTTCAATACACAATTCTGACAGTGGAAGCACCTAGATACCGCAGAAAAGCATTATAATTCATGCCAACATATTCTCCAAAAGATCCAAATTTACAGAGAAACTTCCATACAACTATTCAAGGATAAAAAACACCAGTGGAATACAGATATTTGCTGATTTACCATAAACTAATGGCCAGGGCAAATGCTTCAAGGCTCAAGCACAACACCATATAGTAGCACTCCATGTCTTCCCACAAAACATACTGATCTATCACCATACCGTAAAGTGAAGTGGGGAAACAGTACCGTTATGCTTGAAGCATGACTTAAGTAGTCGTGGACGCCATCTTCCCAAAGCTCATCAGGATGATTCTTCAACTGTGTTTGCACCCAACTATTCAGAACAAAAGGCATAAGCACAAAGTAAAGGTAAAATGCACTAAAGTCCCAAATTAAGAGGGGAAAACAATGTTATTCAGCAAACTAAAACATTAGAGATCTTCCATAGGGCATCTGCCACCCGGTCAATTGAAGAATAAGTCAGTCAGACTTATGTCTATGGAGAAACCAGAAATAATCAACACGGACCTTGCAAACTGGGTATTGAGAGCTCTCACGTGCTGTCGAGATGACTGAGCCCGGTGCATATCAAGCAGTGGCGTCACTGTGAACTGCTGCTGAGATGGTTCAGCCCTATGGTCGTCGATAGTTGATCCAGCCATTACTCTTTTATTCCAAAACTGCATTGAATTAAAGAAGAACCAACACTAAGCAACGACCCCCATGTTTAAAAGTACATCTCCCCTTATACTCCACCTCACTTCCTAAGCTCCCTAGCACAATAATAACTCCCCAAATCGCAACAACACACCGCTTCCTTTCTGGACTTACGAAGAGCAGATAATGCAGACAATTCTTCCGCGTTCCCGATAACACACTCAATTCCCAAATAAATTATCGTTCCATACGAACAGCGATAAAAGGCCTAAGAGATAAATCAGATTTCATCCATGGCTCGCCGCTAACGTCCCGAGTGCGCAAGCTCAAATCGGCCAGCTCAAACTCAACTCCGGACAAAAACTGACTCAACGGTGGCGCGACAACCGATTCCCGAACTACACGATACGAGCTCGAGCAACTTCATCCGCGAGCTCCCGAAGGAAACGAAAACCGAAACACCTCCAGAGCTGGACCCACGATTTGCTTTCCCCAACGAACTCGGGAACAGTAAAAAAGCAGCGACTTTCCACCCCCAACACAGACGCAGCCAACGCAAATGCTCGACCGGCCGGTACCGCCGGCGAGCGCGACACCAAAGCAGCAACGAATGAAAGACGGGACGAAGAGCTCGGAGCAGGGCCGAAGCAAAGTTAGGTTTTTTTTTCCCTCGGTTCTTCTTCGGGGAGCCGAGAGGGGAACTCACCGCGGAGTCGGCGGCGTCGGGGTTGGAGGCCGACGGGGCGAGGCGCTTCCTGCTCATGATTCCGCCGCCGCGCCGGGAGGAGGAGATTATCGAGCGGGACGAGGTGGCGATCAATTAGGGTTCCGTTCGTAAAAAATTGCTGCAAATCTTGCGATTCTTCTCTGTTCACACCGGAAGTGAAATGAAGCGGACCCAGACAGGGGGAGAGAGAGTATACGAAAAAAGGCAAAATTGCGCGCTGATCGTGGCCGTCGGATGAGGTGGTGAAGTTGAAATTCAATTGGAGCCGCGCGATCGGTTCCTCTTCGGCAAGGGAAGGGGCAAGCTCCGCCCGGGCCACGTGGGTGGCTCGCTCTGTCCGAGCGCGGCGGTGGGCCCGTCCCCGTGGGACCCGCCTCCGCCGCTTGTGGCGTCGTATCGGCCGCCCCCCGTGGACGACACTGTACGTGTATTTATACGAAGTAGAGATGATCGTGGGCCGGGCCCAGCCTACTCCCCGTCGATGTGCTGGGCCGACCCACCAGTCATCGGGCTGGGATGGGGAGAGGCTCGGTCCATGTATTTTGACAAGGCGATCGGAAAAAGGAATATTCCGAAAGTCCTAAATCTTTTCAGGAAATACCGATAACTGAAATCTCCAGTACAGTCTACATCAAAATAGGCACGTAGAACTAGACAAGAAATCACAGGATACCGTTATAATATTCAATGCCCTCAAAAGAAATTAAGTATGCGTCGTCCGTCTGCCCTTTACGCATATTCCGAGTTATTAAGTTTTGATATGGATTAGCTCTCTGCTCAAGCTCAAACAAATTTGAAGGTTGAAAAGGGAATTTCTTAAACTCGTCTACAAAAGAAATAAAAATGTACATCCGCCTCTAATAGGTGATAGAAGCTCATATAATTTATGTAGCCTTATATGTAAAGAATTAGTCGAGTCGAAAGGTTCGGATGCTATCCACAAAATATAAAAGAATCAACTCAAATTAGAATAGTAATGGTACTTGCCATCCCAATAGGTAAGAGTCTGATTATGGACCACCTTGAGCACGAGCTCGTGTACTAGGGTTGGCCTTTGGCTTGGCCGGAAATGGCCTAGGTAGCACCCAGAAGTGGTAGTCTCTTGCTCATACCTCGCCTGGAAGGCTGGTGCGTACCAACATGTCAATGCCAATGTTCGACTTTTTGAAACACCCCATGTTTCTCCAAGGAACCGCATGGGCGCTGAAGCAGAGAGCATTAATAAAGCAGTTTTCACTTTTCAGATGTAAATGACTTCGACAGAACACTAGCGAACCAGGTAACCGAATTGTCGGATAGAGGACAATTCTTGGTTCTCGCTATGTGTTAGAGATGCTTGGATCCGAGCTCATGGAATGGACTAGAAAGCCACTATAGTTTCGAAATTGGTTATCCTCCAAATGAGAGAGATCTTACTCATATTGGCGAGGATTACGGACGTGAGCTAATTTGATTCTCCAGCCTGTCATGATGTAACCAACCGGGACCAAGTGAAGCCTAAAGAATAATAATGCTACGAGAATGCTCAACTGATGCTTTGAAAAATTAAACATTAAATTTCCCAAGTGCCCAGGATTAATCGAGAACAAGAATCTTAACATGACTAAAGAGACATAATATCGCATTTGGGCGGGAAAATTAGCAAAAGTCGTTAAAGCGATTCCACTGATGTATCCGGATAGCACAACTAGAAAGAACTGCTGTAATCTCGATGAGGGTGGTATAAGAGGTGAACTTATTAAATTGACTTAAAAGGAATGCACAATCTGTTCAACAAGGCACCCGAATTATGTACATCATCGACAAAGACACCGCCAGGAGAGAAAAATAAATGGACCCTCTTCATTCACAATTAGGAACATCCCAAAAGAGAGAGCATCCATTTGACAAAACACTGCTATATGAGTGCTCCCTTTGCTTTCTAGTACTAACCATTGCCTTTCTCGGCAAGATGATGTAAAGATCTCTCTGCTTGGTGGATGTGTAATCGCTGAGAAGCCTTTGAAACTACAGATCTATCGACAATGAATATGTCTAGGCAGCACTCTCTAGCTCTATCAGGTATATCTTTTTCTTACTTTAGCTGTGACATGTGATCTTGCAAGCTAAGAGAAAATAGAGTGAAAAGTTGCGAAAAGAACATAAAACAAGGGCAAGAGGAAAAGAACATGGGCCACCTTCAATCATACTAAAGGCCTTCCTTCTTCTTCAGCTTCCCCATTGTCAACAAGTCTGCTCTGTCCTCGGTGTGGAGATTTCTCATGCTTAGAACCAACATTTGCCATTGTACCCCTGGAAGGTTGTTTGTTTTCTGGCAACATCTTCAATATGATCCCCATGGCTATGAGCAGAAGCCCCGTTCCATGTTGCTCCGTCATTGGCTTTGTGAATATCAAGTACGACAACAAGAGAGTGACAGCCTTCCTGGCAGTTGTTACCTGCATTTAGATTAACCAAAAGCATTAGCTGATCATTCAGATAAATGCACACTGCCATTTACGATCTTGTTAGAGCTTTCAGGAAACCCGTCTCTGGTGCAAACTCAAGAAAATTCCAACCATCCTTAGTCTTGTAACTAATCATTCTAACCCCACCAAAAGAAAAAAAAAAAAAAGCAAAAAAGTTAAATTGTAAGAAGTCCAAACTTTCTGAAATGAATGCGGTATAAGTATTTACCATTGCAGTAGTTGCGGCCCCGAAGATGGCTATGAGGGATAAAACAGAGACTTGTCCAACAAATGTGGCCATGGCTTCAAAAATTAACACCCCATACACGTATGGGTGCTGCAATTGGTTACAGACAACAAAGAGTGAGTCAAAATGAAAAAGCTGCAAATAATCTGCAAAATAAGTATTTAGATGCAGTAAACATAGACAACACGTTAAAGACTAGAAGATAGCCAATCAAATTTACCCCTTTGTTCTCTTTCCAATATTATTTCTCCATTTTCTGTGGGCAAGTTGCGGATTTTCTGTCCCCTTCATCTATACTTAATAACTTGCCAGAGGTGCGTCATCTCAACGCACAAGTTACAGGTCCCTTTTGAATATATCTATTGATGCTCTGGATCTCAAATAATTTAATACCCACTCTTAGTGCTCAACCTATGTCTATCAAATAGCCTTACCATACCAAGTCTGGGGAATGTATGATCAACATTAATATAATATAGAGTAGAATAGAATAGTCAACTGACAGGAAATTTTAGCTGGTAGTTGGGCATAGTGAGCATGTTATGTCTGAACTCAATGACTTAACAATACTTAAGCAAAATGCAAACAGAAAAGTTCTAAAGATGGAATAGATACATGATGCTAGATAAGATTTGTACTTCGTATAATGCGTAACAGAAAGAAAAAATTTTCCCCTCACCTGAGAACATGAATTCCAAGCCTTAAACAACTCCCCTGTAAGGATCATTGGTGGAACAAGGAAAGGCAAGCCGACTACCGTTGAACAGAATAACATCTCCATCTGCGAAAGAAGTAACACAACTCACGATGAGGAAACTAAACAATCTATTACCTCATAACCAAGAAGCATCAAAAGGAAACTGATGATGTAACTCAGCACCTGCGTTGTATCAGGATTCAAGGTAAATATTGCTTCTTGCAAATTTCCAAGAAATGAATCAAAGATTAAAGCTCCAGTGATCATCAAAACACCAATCATGCTGAAATTCGGAGAAGTCTGAGCATCTGCTAAGGTGAACATAATCAGACCAACTACTAGAAGCAGAGCTGATATATACTCGTGAGCTGGGTACTTTCTCCTCAAGCCAGGGATAAATGCTCCCATCACCATGACTGGCAAAACCTATTCATTGACAATAACAGGGGAAACAAGTATAAATCACTTAGAATCCCTACGTTTTTACCATAAAATTCAACTGAAAGCAGGAATATACTAACTAAAAAATCACCGCTTTGATAGAGGGCTGAGTATTGGCCAAGCTCAAGACCGAATATAAGGAAAGGTAGAGATGGCAATTTACCTTTGTGGATTTGAACATGATCTGGGCAGGATAATTGAGAAAAGCCAAAGATCCCTTGGTCAATCCATGAGAACCCATGAGCACAGCAGAGAGCTTCACATACGATTTCCATGGGTTGACCATTTGCTTGGTGGTGAAACCCTGAAAGTATATGAGTACCAGGTACACGAATCCTTGTATGAAGGTGAAATACCAACCATAGCTGAAAAACCAAAGAAAAATACAAGTCAATAACCCGTAAGGGAAAGAGCTTAAAGCCAGATTTGCAGAGCATGTGTAACAGAGCACGAACCTGAATTGGAGCCGATTATACACGTATTCCTGCAAATAGGAGAACAGTAGAAGGTATGAAAGATATCCATGATGATACCGATTCTTCGGTTGGAACTAAAAACTATCAAACTTGTCTCCGATTGAGTAAAAACTAAGCAAAGGAGATCAATAGAACAGTAATGTCAGAGTGAATCCTAAAGAACGTCCATGAAAACACGAACGCCGCATGCTTCGATTGGCTCTACCGCACTCAACGAGCCTATGGAAAAACATGCCTTTCGCAATCCGCGCACAATTCAGAGAACTTATCGAACTGCAATATTAAGACTCGAACATCATTTTCACGCTCGAAAGAGTCCTACCAACCAGACTCCTAACAATTCCGGCAAAAAAGCTAGTCGAACAATGAATAAAAAAAAAAAAGCCATTCGGAAACAGCCCCGACAAATCGACAAACGGCACTGGGGATCACGAAAAATCATCTAGGCGACGAACGAGTAAACGCACCTCGCAGACGCCGTTGACGAGGTAGCCGAAGAAGAACCCGGCCGAGCAGATGAGGAACTGCTGCCACCTGGGGCGATCGGAGAGCGAAATCCCGAACAGCGACCGCGCCTGATCCTCGCCCTTCATCTCCCTCCCCCGCCGTCTCTCGATTCCCTCGCCCCGAATCGATCACGCGCGAACCGAAGGCACAGCAGCGGCGGAAGAATCGGCGTTGCTTGCTCGAACTCGCATGCACGCCGAAAGGGAGCCGGTCCACGCCGCGAAAAGACGGGAGCGAGTGAGCGAGCGCTACACGAGCAAGGAAAGTATCGCGAGCGAGAAAGACGCGTAAAGCGCGAGTCCCTCTTCCTCCTCCTCCTCCTGCTCCTCCTCGCCGCCTTCTCGCTCCGCCTTCTCGCTCCGCCAAAAGCAGAGACGCTTTTGCGGTGATCTGCTTTTTGGGCGTTACGAATTCTTCTCGAGGGAGCAGGAGCGAGGAAAATTCAAAGTCAAGAAAGAGCAAGAAAGTAGAGAGAGAGAGGGGGGATTGGCGCTCGATGCATCGGCCTGGCAGTGAAGCGGGTTTATATGGAATTTCTCGGTTAGGAAGATTTTCGAAACTTTCCGTGAAAATCGCGATTTCCTCGCAGTAATTTTCTCGGGAAAAAAATCCCGCGGTGTGGCAAGTAGCAGGTGGGGAAGCGTGTCGCTAGTAGCCAGCCAGCGACCAGCAGAAACGGCACGCCATTCGTCCAGCGATTCTGTAAATGACAAAAAACGACATTAAAAAACGAAATATAGTCAAATGCTTATTATTCTATATTGGCCTGTTTTATGTTTCTAAAATTCGGACCAGAAAATTCAAATATACGAATGAACCGATCGAAATTGAAGTGTATAATCTGATTTTTACTTCGGTTTGAGTACTTTCCATCCCGATATGCTTAATTTTATTCTCCATACGCATAAGAAGATAATTCATAAAAAGAGATTTCGATAACGAATCTGAAAATATTAATTGTTCATACTTTTGGGTCATGAAACGAGGTCGGTTGAGGGATTGGCGGAGGCCAAATTTGGGGTTAAACCTTGCATAAGCTTCCAATGTTTCATTAGAGAGACAGCTAAGATGGATCTTTCGTTCAAGCTTAACCCCACTTGAAGGGGATAAAATAGTGCAAATTGAATGATTGATGCCTAACTGATGCAGGCCAGTTTTTTTACTTATGACCAATTCAATGCAAGTTGATTTTCCTAGATGTGCTCAATTATTCAAATTATACCCGTTGACTAAGATATGTAGGGAAAATTGATCAATTGATTTTGAATTTATTATGGATGCCGGTTTGGTCTTATTATTTTAATTTTACTAATTTAGTCCCTAACAGTTATGTAATATTCCAATGGAGTCTTTGACGTGGCAATGCGCCTTATAAGATGGTTGACAATTGTTAGATCCCCAAGTCAATAATTTCCGGCAAAAATTAGTCATATAGACTACATTGCAATTTCACGCAGGGATTTGAGGCTGGCAAAATATAAAAGTTTAAGACAAAATTGGCAATATGCACAATGTATTGAGGACTAATTGGGCGATTTTTTCAAGGTATGCATGATTTGGCCTTATTCGACTTAGATGTCATCGTCTTTCTCTTTTTCTTTTTTTAAGGTGAATAATATACTATTTGTTGAATAATTCCGGCATGTTACGCCTCCATGGCAATCGACTTAAGTCAACCAGCCAGAGCCAGGTCTTTTGTTTCCTTCATTTAAGATTTTATCCTTGGAATCTTTTTTGTCTCCTCTCCAAACCTTTAGTCTCTCAAATAGAACTTGGTGGTTAGGGCTGCCAGTTTATTTTATGCATGGTTAAGTTTATGCGAAAGTTGACAAAGATACAGATGTCTACAGATGTTCGATGTGTGCGAGAATATTGAACGCATAATACTTTTTCTATAAGTCATGTACATTGTTCATGCACACCATTAATAATTATATGCAATTTTCTCATGCTCATGATTAGCAAAAATGATTAAGAAGACTTGCATTAGTTGAGTTTCTGGTAGATTGATCAATCCCATTCTCAAATAAATTATTTTTAATGGACATTGTACCTTCTCCACACAAATTATATAGGGAAAAATGAGGAGATTTTTTTTTTTTTAATTCTAGGTAAAACCTACTGATCTCAACATTGATTCGTAATCAAAAGTCCACAGAAGAAATAGCAATTTATCCAAGTAACATATACACATGAAGAATTTAAAGTGGGTTAAGTAGACGAATATGGATTTTCATATGTTTGATTAAATATGAAAGTATTTAATTAAAGAATGAATCAAGTAATGTATGGTTGGTTATGAGTCACTAAATTCGTATAGCATATAAATGAGTCAATTTGGATATGATCACAATTTGGATATGATCATTTTCGACCAATTTAGAGAGAGAGAGAGAGAGAGAGAGAGAGAGAGAGAGAGAATTCTTTAGGTGGAGATGGATTTTCGATGAGGTGGGTCATGTATGGATTGGGCATGAGTAAGTAAATTAGTGTAGTATATAAATGTGTCAATTTGAGTGGGACCATTTTTTACTAGCCTGAAATTTGACAGTCCTAATCCTTACTCATCAAGCCATAGCTCGCTCTAATGCCTTGTTTGGGAGAGAGAGGGAGAGACTGGGGGACAAATCAGGGCGGGAGAAGAAAAATTGTCACATTTTCCCTTCAATCTCTCCCTACACAAAAGTTCAAATCTCTAAAATAGAACTTTTAGTCTCTAAATTAGAACTTGGTGGTTAGGGCTGCCAGTTTATTTTATGCATGGTTAAGCTTATGTGACAGTTGACAAAGACACATATGTCTACAAATGTTCGATATGTGTGAGAATATTGAACGCGTAATACTTTTTCTATAAGTCATGTACATTGCTCATGCACACTATTAATAATTATATGCGCATGATTAGCAAAAATGATTAAGAAGACTTGTATAGTCGAGTTTCTAGCAGATTGATCAATCCCATGCTCAAATATATTATTTTTGATGGACAACGTACCTTCTCCATGCAAATATTATAGGGAAAAATGAGGAGAAAAGGTTGGCTAATTCTAGGTAAAACCTACCGATTTCAACATTGATTTGTAATCAAAAGTCCATAGAAGAAATAGCAATTTTATCAAAGTAACATGTACACATGAAGAATTTGAAGTGGGTTAACTAGACGGATATGGATTTTCATATGTTTGATTAAATATGAAAGTATTTAATTAATGAATCGAGTCATGTATGGATCAGGTATGAGTCACTAAATTTGTATAGCATATAAATGAGTCAATTGAGAGAGAGAGAGAGAGAGAGAGAGAGAGAGAGAGAGAGAGAGGATTCTTTAGCATCTTATAGTCCATATAGCAATTTATCCAAATAAACATATACAAATGAAGAGTTTAAAATGGATTAGCTTGGTGGAGATGGATTTTCGATGAGCCGGGTTATGTATGGATTGCGTGTGAGTAAGTAAATTAGTGTCAATTTGAGTGTGACCATTTTCCGTTAGCCCGAATCTGATCTCACCCACCATCTAACGGTCCTAATCCTTACTCGTTAGGCCATAGCTCGCTCTAATGCCTTTTTTGGGAGAGAGAGAGAGGGAGAGACGGCGGCGGGGGATAAATCGGGGCGGGCAAAGAAAAATCGTCACATTTTCCCTTCAATCTCTTCCTACACAAAAGTATAAATATTCTTAAATTACTCACACCCATCTCTAGTTTCCTCCATTCCCTTCTCTCAATCAAAGCACCGTAAAAAAAAAAAAAAAAAAAAAACTGACAAAAAAGAAGAACAAGAAGGTTTGCATTGAAAGAGAACTTCAATTCACGGGGAGTGGGGGGGAGCCTCTGGGATCGTGGCTTGCACGGTGCGTTCGTGCGTTCCTCTTCAACTTGATACTTCCTCTCTCGCTCCGGAGCGTCTCTTCTTTTGTGGCCGTGCCTTTGTTCACGAGCCTTGGCAATTTTACACTCCAGGTGCTCTCCCCGATTGCCCTTAATGCGGTGTCCCGTTGCCCCCAAAACACATGCGCAAAATCATTCTGACTTTTCACTTTGGGCAGACACGGTATCCCGCCCAACGTGAGTTAGAGTGAAGGCGAAGCGATGGACGAATCGGGATATCTCAAAATCGAGGGGCAGTCGGAGATTTGGACGTGACCGAGGAGTGGGGTTCCATCTTCCAACCTATTCGGAGTAAGTCTCGATCAACTTGGCCAATTGCCTGTCTCACCTGATCATGTTATGTTTCGTGAATCTTTTCATCTAATACCATTTAACGAGTCCTTAGTTATCGGTGGACTCAATGAATTTCGGCACACGATTCTTCCATAACGGTCCCCCGACTTCTCCTTTGTCAATATCGATTGCTCAAAGTTAAGTCCTTAGTTATCGGTGGACTCAATGAATTTCGGCACACGATTCTTCCATAACGGTCCCCTGACTTCTCCTTTGTCATTGATTGCTTGAAGAATATTTGCGCATATGTATTGATTACTAATTATGATCGAAGATGCTTTTATCGCCCGACTGCGGATTGCCCCCGAAAGGAGCTAATCCGATCACAAGCGCTGTCTTCTCGTTGATTGATGCTGCACAAAAATGAGGAAATCCGATGGCTTTCGTGAATGCTTTATCGATTGGAAATCGTGATGTTCCATTCCATCTCTAAGAATTCACGGTCTTTTGCGGGTTAAAGGCGAAAAGCGGATTCAAATCGAAAACCTTTACCAAATCATTGCTAAATTTACTGATTACGAGTCAATCATTTCCATCTATTATGTACAATTGTGTAAGGAAAAACTGAATTTAATTACTACACCATATTTAATCTCACGGTTTGGCTCAGTTGATGATACAATGCTAGAATTTAATTGACAACGAAAACTTGAAAGCTACAACTACGATACACGTCGAAATTTAATCGACAATGAAGTATGTGGAAACTACAACTATGCTATAGGAATTTAAAGATAACATGCTTTGTTTTGTTCGTTCGAGGGGTCTTCTACAGTACACAAGCACTAAATCAATTGTAATTTAATCTAATATCCCATCAAACTCAAGGTGACTCCAAAGAGATCAATTGAAATTTGAAAAAAAAATCCAAAAAAAAAGGCAAGGTGGATGTATCCAAGCGAAGATGTCGGCAATCTAGTCAACAAATGAATTAGAGACAAGTCAAAAAGTGCTATTACCTACATGATACTGAATGAAACGAAATGACAATCAATTTCCATATACTTGGTAAGCTCATGAACAACTATTATGTGCTATCTCGATAGGACTACATTTTTTTTTTTTTGGTCTGTTGCAATGTTTACAATCTGCAACTAAAATTTCCCATAGAAACTATTCAGCTATATGAACATTATTTCTTGAGTCTTTTATTATCATCGATTTAGTCCTAAATGAAGTCAACGCAATCTTCCATAATGATCTCCCATAAAGGCCTTGAAGAATTTTGTACATTTGGATTGATTACTAGTTATCTCTCCCTCAATTACTGAGATGACTATTATCAACCATAGAAAATGACTTATCACCCGACCGGCGTATGCCCCCAAAGAGCTAATCCCATCTCAAGCATTGTGTCCCCTCATCGCTGTTGCACAAACTAAAAATATCCGATGGCTTTCGTGAATGATTAGCCGCTTTTGCTTCGTTTATCAATTGGAATTTGTTATATTCGAATTCCATTTCTAAGAAATCCCAGTTCATGGTCAGTTAGGGAAAACAAAATCAAATGAAAAACCTACCTGTCGTATATTCCGGATCCATCGTATGTATTATCTAATCATCACAAAAGTTTTGCCCATTTAATACGAGTCAATCCATTCTATATATTATTACCAAACTATTCGTTCCATTAATAATGACGTTTTATTCATCACGGCACACTAGATGTTCATTCTAAACACGCCAATTCATGTCACTTGAAAGTCTAAACGTGCAGGATCGTTTGTTCAACCCAGAAATTTCCTGTACCCCCGTGAATTCTCAGCATATTTTACTCCATCGATCAAGAACGAGAACCTGATATTCTAGATGCATTGCCTGCTTGCATGCTCGCAATGACTTGCTGAGTAAGACTTGTACAAAAATCATGAGAGGAGCACGAGATCTATGTTCCATAAATTAACCATTAGAGTCGCACAATTTCTAAAAGTAGTACCCCCTCCGTAGACAATAACTGAAAGTGCCTTACACGGCCGTGCGATTTGGTCGGTAATGTTTTGGGCAAGTCTAAGAAAATATTACGTCTCGGTCTTTCGTTAGCACCTAGGTCAAAGCAACATGGGAATTTGCGATGAATGTATTAATAAAAAAAGGATGTAATGGCAAAAATATGTCAGGAGATTAAATATTAGGATATAAACACGTCTACCCAGCGTTGCTAACTTCTCGCGAAAGCTTAATTTCTTATTTGTCGATCGCTAATTTCGAGATTAATCGTCCTAATCTCTCCTCCAATGAAATCTATATACGGTGGTAGCAGCATCGATCTTGGGCATGAAGACCGGTGTTGTCTTTTCTTAAGAAAAAAGCTAGGTTTCCACACAAGGCGTAAAACCTTTTTTTTTTTTTTTTTAATTTTTTAAAATATTTTAAAGGTTTTTAAAGTTTTTAAATTATTATTTTTAAATATTTTAAATAAATTTAATTTTAAAATTATTATTTTTAAATATTTTCTAATCAAACAATGCTATGTGCAATGTATGGTTCCGTTATTTAGTATGCTGACCTTAGTATATATCTAACGAATACCGGGATTCATGTGCGAAAAAGACGTGGTTAAGTCCTCTCTCTAATGAAAACTAATGTTTTGCGCTGCGAATTACATGGAAATAGAAACTAATTTTTGAATTAAATTCTCACAATATTGTAACAATGAGTGTTAAATATGGATGGGGGAGAGAGAAGAGAGGGAGTGATTGATTGTAGACAACAACCTTAATATGAAGATAAATTTTACTTAACATGATCATTGGTGGGACTTTTAGAGAAATTTTATCGAGTAATCATGCTAGCTTTTGTTATTCCGGGGAAACAAATCTCTATTAAATCATATTCTTTGAGTGATCAATAGAAAGATGATGTTGCTTTTGTATTTATTGAAGAGACTAATCCTGAAGTCTTCATCGAAATCCTTGATTTAAATTAATCAAGTTTCATGTTTAAATCACAGGGTTTCCCATTCAAAATAACCTTGAAAATGGCGGGGACATGTGCCTTACAATCGGCATTGACCTTCTCAGGTACATGTGGGTGGGGCTGGATTGGTCCATCCGCAAGAGCAATCCAACGAAAAGCTGCGGATGCAGAATGATAATGATTCATGGAATTTATAAGCGCTGAAAATGCGGTCGAGAAGCGGGTTGAGAAAGCGTACCAGGCACGGGTCTTCGTGATGATGGAAAGGGCTGTTCCCCATCTCGAAGAGCGTCGTCAAAAAAAATTCACTTTGCTGCGAATTGCGATGTGCAGCCGCGGACAAAGCTAATTGAAAAGAGGGGCCCCCTCCGCTTTCGAGATTCGTCCCTTCTTTCATCCGAGAGAAGAAAGGACACCTGGAGATGGCGAGATACGCCAATGGAATAAGGGGGTCACCGAGAGAGTACATCACAAAACATTGACTTCTCGCTTTGAGTGAGAAATGAAAAGACGAGGCGTGGGAAAACCTCCATTTAGCCGGGGTTGATGGATGGAGATTGAGACTATTTTTACGAAAAAACAAAATAAAAATAAAACAAAAGCGAAGAAGGATGACTTTTTGGCCGGAGCCCAATCGGGTTGGGCCTTATTACACTTCAGGGTTATGTGGATCATGCGGAACTAGTCGGGCTTGTTGGCCGCTATGCTCATAATCAGATCTACCTCACCCCATCTCTTAAAAAAAAAAAAAAAACTAGAAAATTCGTTGTATAAGAGGTTTCTATTAACGCACTCCAATGGTCACTTCTTAAATCATGTTGAATGAGGAATAACATAATAGTTATTACATACCACCCACCTCGGTGGCTCAGCTGGGTAGGTGATGAACTTCCATCGAGGAGGTCTAGTATTCGAAGTTCCTACAACGCAAGTTACAGGAAGGCTAGCTTTAAACTCTTGGCGACTTACTTGGTGGCACGTGTGTGATGGCTAGCATGTGTCGCCCCCAGTGGTTTACCTCTAGCTGCAGGCCGTGCGGGGTTCCTTGGTCATAAAAAAATAATAATAATCATTACATGTAAGATGAGAGAGCAGGTGCACTGAAAACTAAAGCTAAATCCATGCTTAGAGAGACCAAAGTTTAAATGCAAATTAATCTATGAAAAATTGTAAGTGAGCATAAGATATAAGGGAGGAAGGTTCAATTTCGAAAAGTGAAGCATAGGCGAAATCAATTGACCAATCTGCTCGGCCATTTAAATTTACAATTATACCCATTATGTTATATCCAATTTCCCTAATGCTCCAAATTCTGATATTGAGATTCTCTTCTAATCCGATCTTCATAACATAAAACGTGCTCCAAACAAAAGAACGAAAGGGAGGGGAAGGAAAAGCAAAGGAGATCACTAAGGAAGCAAGCTTTAGGGCCTGTAAGAACAAGATGAGGACCATCAGGCCTTAAAGCTACAAGAAGTTGGTGAAGTAACTGTAGAGCCCAACCCAAAGTCCAAAATTGAACCCAGGAAGAAGAAATAAATAAAAATAAAGAAGATTACATATGTACATGTGAGATGGGGAATATTTATTGTAAAAGTTGTTAACTATTATGTAAGAAAAGGTTATTTAATAAGCATCGTAACTATAACACGATGTTATTATTGACAGTCTTACACCGCCGCGTTAGTTATAAGATCTAGCAAGTTTTCACGAATGAACTGCTTACCTTTTCGGTTTTCCTCCGTTGTCCGTTTACCGTTGAACTTCATTCCTCTTTGAGGCACCCGCGTTGCATTCTCAGAAAATTATTTTTTATTTGACGAGTTTATGCCAAATCAGCTTTAATTAAAAAAAGGAAAAAAATTAAGAAAATCACCCACAAATGTCAATCATTTTTTTCACAATGTAAATATTCATAAACTTTAATTTCACTTAACACAATTCTAATGGCACGACAACAAAAAATACTTGCCACGTCTGCCAATTTCTATAGTACCCAGACATATAGAATGTCTGGTTTTGTCACGAACTGGTCCCTACCTATCTTTGCTACGACAAATCTGTCAATTTGCTGCAAAATAATTGAAATATACAAATCCCCGAAATTGATTAAATACAAAAATTCAAGGAAAACCACACTATCTCGACTATTTTCTCGTCTCTCGCTTATAAGGAGTAGCTCCACAAACACACATCCGTATGATCGTTCTCCACCTCTTCCCAGTTCATGTGAAACCTCTCCGCCGCCGGCGGAGACAGCAGCGGCCCTTCCATCCACCGTTCCGAAGAGTCCAAATCCGAGCCAACCACCGCCTCTTCGTCCATACAAAATGGGTTCTCCGGCGAGCTCAAACTGTTCATGACCACGTCGCCGTCCTCGTAATCCTTCGCACTGATCTCTTCGCCGCCACCGCCTGCCCCCTCGGCCTCCTCCACTTCCTCCCCTGCTTCCCCATTGCCAAACGCCCTCGCCGCCTCTGCCGCCGCTGCCTGTATCTCTGCTGCGTCCGTGGACCCCGGCACGCGGAGCCGCCATGCCGAGTCGGCGAAATTGAGGCACGCGCCCCGCCCGCGGAGCGCCAGCGCAGCCACGTCGTGGGCCCGGGCGGCCATCTCGGGGGTCGGGTACGTCCCGAGCCATATCCGGGTCTTCTTGTTGGGCTCCCGGAGCTCGCACACCCACTTGCCGTTGTTCCTGCGCCGGACCCCCCGGTACACGGGGTGGCGGGTCTCCTTGAACACGACCCGCCCGGCCCGCTTCTTCGGGTTGCTGGAGGCGAGCGCGATATCCTCGTCGGAGTGGGCACGCCGCTGGGACGAGCCGGAGAAGGGAGGGGAGGACGGGCCGGCGGCGGTGGCGGGATCCAAGAATCGCCCCCAAACGTCCATCAGAGAAGGGATCGAAAAAAGTTCGAAGCTTTTGTCGGGTCTCGGGTCTCGGGTTTCGGCTTCTTTCGCTGGGTTGTTGAGCCGCGAAACGAGTGAGGGGAGAGAGTATTTATAGGTTTGCGCGTGGAGATTGAGGAGTCGGCACGTGGCACGCACTGCACACGCACACGGGATGGGGGATATTAAGGAACTGCCAGGCTGGAGCCCACGGTTCTTCCAGCGGATAAACTACGATGTTCCCTTCATTCCGAGAGTGCTTAAGTGGTTTAAACTTTAAAGCGCTCTGCTTAGCAATGAGTATGAGCGCAGCGCGAGCTCGGGGCATTTACCACGTGCTTTCCTAGTGGCGACGTGGCGAGGCACCAGCCAGAGACAGCACGTGTGGTTTGCGCGTGTCGCGGCCCAGCTGGGATCCTGACGAGAGGAACTGATTGATTGGTCGGAAGGACCGCGCGAAAGTGACTCACTCGCTGTCCCCCGCTCGCGCTGGACCAATGAGGTGACGGTAAAAGATCGGATTCGTCTCTTCCCGTCGGAAGTATCACGTGGCTAATTATTTTTTTAATTCTGGGATTGTCGTTGCCGAAAGTTTCTGGAATTTATCGAATGATCAATTAAAAAACGTTTTACCCACGTAATCCATATTTTTGTGGATTGGAATGTTCGTGAGACTTCGAGACTTCGGTGAATAAATTTTAGAAAAAAAGTCACAAAAAATCATAAACTATGACTACGGTGATATATGTACCCAAATATATGTATATATATATATATTTTATGACATTAAAATTTATTGTGATTACTAAATTCTCGTGAACTTCACAATTGTAAACGGTTTATTACATTTCGATTCCAATTGCACAATACTAAAATTAAGATTAGATATGCCATGAAATTAGTTGATCAAGTTGGTTACTAGAACTATGCCTTCGAACGAATGCCGATTTTCCAACAATTAAATGGGACTCAATTCGTTTCATTTGGTGAATCATTCTTGATACCAACCATCATTCATATGCTAGTCTTGTACTTTCCTCGTAGTTTTGCAATTAATGCATGCGACCACTATCTAGACGTGGCATGGTGTTGAGAAAATTAGGTGCGTCATTGCGTCGAATAATCGATCAAGCTAGGTAAAAAATGATCTCAATTGCTATTTAAACTTCTTTTATTTTGCCAAAAATAAATTGTTTAGATAATATTTTTCTAAGAATTATCGCTTGCATAGCTTACAAAAATATATATGCATGAAATGGTATATGTAGCGAAACGTTTTTGTTGGCTAATTATTCTAAATAATATAACTAATCATTTTTACAAAAATGTTTTTCAAAATATGAATTTTCTCTCATCCCGAAAAAAAATATTATCCTTTTTTCACGCGCTCAAAAAATTAATTTTTCTTGCCCGGCATGTATTTCTTAATTAGGAAGGAAAGGCAAGCAATAAAAAAAAAAAAATCTCATCAGCTTTGGAAATTAAATGAGGTGGGGCCCCGCGTCCGTGCGATCTCCGTGGGCAGAGTGCGTGAGTACCAGAATTCGGCTTGGGCCAGTTGAGGAAGGGAGTGACGCCGTCTGACGTCACTGCGTGGGGGCGCGAGGACGGAACAGTAAGTGTGAAGTGTGAACGGAGCTCCGAGAGCCCAGAGAGAGAGAGACGGAGCCCCGGAACCGTCAAGCCGGGTGGACCGGGGTTGCTTAGCAGCGTTGACTGCGCGTGTACGGCGGCGCTGCAGGGGAGTAACCGCCACGCCCACGGGGGTTTTGCTCGCGGGGGGCCCTTTAGAATTTGAGCAGAGACTATCGACCCTGCTTTGCTGGGCCGGCTAAAGAGACACGGCTTTGAAAGTGGGAGTGGTTCGATTCCTTTTTCACGTTTTGCCGGTTCCGGGTCCGCGCGGGAGACCGAGCGGAAAAAGCATTGTCAAATGTGCCTCCCAAAGGTTCCTCAAGCTCAGGATTCCATGCCCCTTTTCTTTTCTTTTTTTTTTTCGCTCTTTAGTTTTTACTTTTTTTTTGTTGGTTCTTGCGTTGGGTAAAGTTTTTAGGGCGTTTTTGGTAACGATTTTGTTTCCGGAAATAGATTCCGACCATAAATAATTATTTTTTATTCTGTTCCCGGGGATAATTTCTAAGCATTTTAAACCGTTTGATAACAATATAAAATTTCTGATTTTGGAATAAAATTGCGTTTGGTACTGTACTTATTGATTCTGCTCTAAATTCAATTTCTTTTAATTTTTAAATAATTTTTTTCTTTTTTTCTTTTCTTTTCTTCCTTTCTCTCTCATCTTTTTCTTCTTCCAGTAGCCGGCGACCTCATCGGAGCATTGCCGGCTCTCGTCAGCCAAGCCTCGCTGGCAGCTGGGCAAGGCTCGCTTGGCCACCAGTGGGGCTGGGCGAGCCTCGTCGGGGCTGGGCGAGGCCCACTTGGCCACCGACGAGGCTCGCCTAGCCTTGCCAGTGGCTAGGACGGCCTTCGGTGAGCTCATAGGTGGGCCGGGTCTTGCCCTTGGCGAGCTCGCGAGCCCAGTTCCGGCGGCCGACGGTGGACGGTGGCAACTAGCAGTGGTGGATGGTGGACGGCGGCAATGGCGGTGAGTGGCAGCGGACGGTGACGGATGGCAACTGTGGGATGGCAGTCGATGAAGAAGAAGGAAAGAGAAGAAGAAGAGAAAATGGAAGGAGAAGAATTAGTTTTGATTCTTAGATTTGTTTTTTTTTTTTTTTTTTTGGTAAAGCAAACAATATATAAATGGGGAGACCAAAAAGAACAAAACGAACCGACTTCAAAAACTTGCACTCAAGATGAACAGGCTCATTATGAGTGGAAGGAAGCCGAGAAAGAGGCCAAGTGGCAAGCGCAAGGAAAGAAAAGAAGGAGGTCCAGACAGCATGAACAACCGCCAGACAAGCACGACGACATGACAACCAAAAAAGGTCGGACTAGAAACGGCTAATCACCCGAGAGGGAAACGCGTGGAGCAAAAATTCTTAGATTTGTTCTTGGAACAAGAATAAACTTTTTTATTTATTTATTTTTGATTTTGTTTCAAATCTACTTCCGGGAAGAAAAAAATAGAAATTTGTTCCTGGGAACAAAATTTTTACTAAACGCGATTCTGTTCTCAAACTGATCCCGGGAACAAAAAATCATAATTAGGCACTTTGTTTGGATGGTTATCAAACAGTGCCTTAGAGATCCCGGAAACGAGAGATCGCCGATGCCTAGGCCAATGGATCTCGCTTCCATCTCCGTGATTTTTCTATCCCTTGGTTATCTTTTCGAGGTGATTAGTGAAGGAGGAAGTTACGTAATATGTTGGATGGACACATTGCAGACTTATTTCCTATTCACTTAAACTTTTGAGGGGAGCTAGATCTATTTAAGAAAAGTTCAGAGGTTCCTTTTAGCCATTTTTTTTTTTTTAATTTAGGCTCCGTTTGTTCATTTGACCAAAAATGAACTTTGTTGGAAATTATTTTCAAAGGAGCTTAGTTTTAATGAAATTGATTGTCCCATGTTTGGCTGCATTTTGCAAATTGTACAACATCGACCTAACATCTAAGGATCGATAACCTTCCACAATGATGGCTCCTTGACAATGTAACTAGGAGGACCATCAAAACCTTTAAGCGGTCCTAATCAGTCACCATCGAAGATTGCGTACCGAGTTACATATTGATGGGTAATCCACTCAGCAAGTCCTACGCCGATCCATATTATAGTAGTACACTTGATATACGTAAAAACCATATCACACAACACAACCTCCTCATACTCATACTCTATATGTGCTAGGGTTCCAAAAAGTAGCGGTGGCGGAGGAGTCATCTTACGTTTATGAAAAATAAAGGAATGAACCGAAACCTAGTAAGTGATATCTCTAAGTCTAAAGTAGGAGTTCACCTTCGCACCTGCCATAGCATAATAATCACAAACATTTGAGGCAATATGGTCAATGCATAAGCATACGCCTAACCTTTTTTCCAAATACCTTACACGAATGCATGGTTGTGACGATCCTAGCACGTCACGGTTATTGTAGAACTACTATTGCCAATATCTTCTTCTTTTTAATTTTCTAAAGCATGCGGAAGCATGAGGGACTAAAGAAAATTATGGGGTATAAGCGATTTTCTATAAACATGGCAACTTCATTTCTTATTTATTTATACATATACATCGGATGACAGGTGGGGTGCTATGGGGAAGTATAAAAGGTCAGTACTAAATTGACTATACTGGACTCTAGATCAGTTACCCCTCCCCACCTAACTGTACAAGCGTCGCCTAACAGTGGCCCTTGATGTCATCAAAATCTTTCGAACTCCAAAATTTTTGTCCTCTCTTACCTCCTTCCTATGTTGCCGGGCTGTCTTCGCCTCCTTACCCTTCAAAGGACAATGGGAGTGGACCCATCGTTAACGCAAGCATACATCCTAACGAACTCAAGAGTAACCTGTTCCGTCAAGGGTCCTACATCAATGACCATATTTGACTTGATCTGAAAGAAGACAATATTCGGAAAATCGGGGTCTGCGAACCTATCCTCCTCCCAAGTGAAGTCCATCGGCACCTCGGAGCAAATCATTGAGGAGGTAAGTGGGGTCAACATTCTAATGATCTGAAAAGATGAAGTCAACAACCAGTGAGTCACAACTGAGCAAGTACAAGGTCCACTGGCCTATACCATACAAATCGATCATCGTATGACAAAGAAAATCTCAAGAGAAAGTTTCATAAATCACATGCACAGCAGCTTGCTTGAGAACCTTTTCAAATTACATGATTGATTAATATAAGTCATAAATTTTCCCAGCAAATGACCAATAGTTCGATTTAGAAATAACAAAGTCATAATCAATATATTTTCATGCTACCATTTCTAGGGAACCTCGTTACCCCCCGGGCATCTTGCACCCATCTGGCATCGCTAGGCATTGGGGGAACCGTGTTACACCCCACAGGCATATGGAGGAACCCAATTGCCCCTTTAGGCATCCTTACTACAATCTGAGGCATCATCGTCCCAAGGACCGACGGCATTCTCAGTCGCTCATTCACACTATGATGCATCAATTTTATAATTCAATCAAAAGTACGTTAACACCATTACCATTCAAAGATTCAAGCATGCATCTAATGGATCATCATTCATTTTCATTCCTTAGGCTAATACAAACTCATCCATATATATATATATTAAGTGAACTGTGGGGAAGGTCCCACATTCTAGGCCTAAACTAGCCTCATAAGGCGTCCCGCATATCTTTAGATTCGATGGCTATTTTCTAGGTAATCGGTCTTCAAAAATTATGAAACTTTAGTATGAGGTGGATAAGACCTAAAGGAAAATCTTTTGTGAAGAACTTGAAAGCCGGTTCAGTTCATACAGTTCTGAATAATTTCTGCAAGCCGGGCTCAAAACAGTCAAAATCTCCAGAACAAAATTGAGTAGATAAATAAATATTTCACTGATCAAATGAGACTGAAAATTTATGAAAATTTAATATGTGGTATCTTGAGATGTTCTCTACAACTTTTGTGAATAACATATTTTATAATTCTGGATCGAGAAATATGTAGAAAATGAAAAGTAGAAAGAGGTTGGTCCAGCAACCCAAAAACAGATTTTGAATCCTGAAGTTTTTCAAATATGTTTTTGTCACATGAATTCCAAGAATTCTAAAATTAAAGTATGTTGTAGAACAGTCAATAAGGGACAACTCTTGTGATGAACACCCCATGAAATTTTCACCAGATAAGTCGGTACAAAATTACCAAATTTCTGGGTTGGGCTAGAACTGAACCCGCCCTCAGCCCAATCACGGCTTTCCTTCAAAGTTTTTGCTGTTCCGGCCCTTGCATGTACCATATATCAACTATCCATGCCTCTATGACCTAACCACAAGCTCAACTATTTCGAACTTGATAACGTAGCTATGTAACATAATCAAAACTTCTGATTAAACGAATAATGTAGTTGAAACTTTGATTTAACGAAAATCTCAACAATGTTCTTGGATTTCTATGAAATTATTCTCGTCACATGACAAACGATTAATATAAAATAGAATGGAGGACATCCACTTGCCTCGAGTTCTCGTGTATGACGGTCTCGAGTCGACGGAGATGGCTTGTTGCTGGCCCGATGTTCTTCTAAGGGCGAGCAATGAAGACATTGAAGCTGTTTGTCTCTTCCGCTGCTGGTTTGTTGGCAGCAACTAGCCTGAGAGAATAAAGTGAGGAGGGGGGCGTGGGGAATTTGTCGGTGGACTAAAAATGAAGAGTGGCATGTGTTCCCCAGTAAAAAGCAGCCCCCCCATCTCATTCATTCGCTGCCCCTTCCACCGCCATAGTCCCTATCTTGTGTAGCAACAATTGTTGACTATTTATCCCATCCCTTGGCTAGCTGGATCCTTATCCCTTTTGTAGCAAATGTGACGGTGAGGGGATGGTTCAAGAATCCGCAAATGATGGAGGATAATTTAGAAGTTTTCATCGGCAATAATGGGGAAAAATTCAAGATTGTTGATGTAAAGGATGCGGCGGCTTGGTGATGTAGACGCGTCCTTGGATGAAGTGGAAATGGGGTCACTCGTTGACGACACCGTGAGGATGTGAATGGTGTAGTCCGATGGCGAGCTCGCCAACGTAGTGTGGACCGTCAAACATTCGGGGCTTGCAATTTTGTCGAGCAAAAATCCAAATGTCATAGTGGCACGATCCATTCAATGCACTCGTATGTTATATAGCTTTTTTAGTATCATTTGGTACTTTATCAACATACATATATGTATATTCATGAGCATGTATAATCTTATTTACTCCACCTCCCAAACACTCTCAAAGTATCCTAATACTCGGGGTATCTCAACTTCGAGACATCCCACAACATTCACTCACGGGGCATCCTGCCATACTCATATATAATCTTAAATGTGGGGCATTTCGAAACACTCTCTAAGACATCTCGACACATGAGGCAACATGGCCACCCTTATGTAGACAATGATACTTTTCCTTTTCAATATTCAATGTTATTATGCAACTTTAATGCACATGAAGATGATCAACATTAGCATTCAATGCACTATATCGTTTCACTTAACCATCACCGATTTAACATATTCCATATCAACATTCCATACATATTTTCCCTAAATAAAATGGATAAGTAATTGTTAAATAATGATGCTAAAAAAATGAATGACTAAGATATCCATAAAACAGAAAGCATGAGAAAATGATTTAAAAAAATATTAATTATTTTTATTTTTTATTATTGATAACTTTCTCGATTAGGTAAACCACTATAATCAGTAATTGGTAATTGGTAACTGATATATTAGGTAACTTGTCATAATCGATAATCGGTAACTACCATTTTTGGTAACCCATTGGAATCGGTAACTTCATAAATTTTTTGCTCTTTTTACACTCTTTATTCACCAAAATACCACCAACCATCAAAAGAATTAGCTCATACTTATCAAAATTCACACAAGTGAGAAACCCAACATGCTATCACCAATTTTTTCACACATGCTCATAAAACCCACTTAAAGTAAACACCCACTAAGCAACTAAGTCAGGTACTCATTAGAATAACCTAACTTAGCACCTAGAGTTTTCACTTACCTCAATAATAGCTTGAGTAAGACAAAGCCTTAGTCCTTTTTTTAAAAGTAAAACAAAACCAAAATCAATGATTTTTGTCTTGAAAACAACAATTCCATTTATGAGGAGTAGAGGAAATAAATGAGTTTACCTCATTCAAACCTAGAAGCAAACTCAAGACTTAAATATAATAAGCACGTGAGATCTTTTGCTTTTACTCTTGAAATTGAAAGTGAAAGTTGAAATAAAAGAAGAGAGTGATTGGTGAAGTAATGAAATTGGGCATTATATTGGAAATTCTCTACCTCTTAATTTTATATACAGCCATAACGAAAAATAAAAGAGGAGATGGGTTAACCATGATTAGAGAATTAAATGCTCATAGGTTGAAATCATTGAATCAAAGAGTAGAGAGGTTCCAATCAAAAGGGTTATGTGGCCCCTAAATGAATAGCTTAGGCACATGGCACATCCTCATAAGCCAAGAGAAGAGATATTCAGGAGAGATTTATTTCCTTTGGCCAAGTAAGTGTGTGAGTCACCACTTGCACTAATGAACTAGAAATTAACATAGATTAAATACGCATGACATCAACAAAGCTAAGTTCAATGTTTCAACCTGCCGACGAAGGAAAGGAAATAAATATAGGGTTCAAGGTCTCACTTACCAATGGAAGAATGAGCCAAAAGATTAAATTTTCAAACTAGCCTTTACGGTTGGAACACTTAAGAATTATGGGAATCAATACGTAAATAAGAAAATCAGTGTTTGTTTTAAATATTGATAAATCCAAAAAATATTTTGAACTTGTCAAAACGTTTAGCAAAAATTTCCAAACATAAGTTAATAATTTACTTTTGAACCTGTCAAAACATTTGGCAAAATTTCCCAAACATAAATAAATAATTAACTTAGTAAATTTCTAACTCATCCTCAAACATAACAGTCATATTAATTGATCACAACCAAATTCTTATGTATTAATAAATGTAGGAATTTTCCAGATGTCACACTAGACTTAGCCACGGGGGACCTGAACTCGACTGTTAGGGTCTTGAGCCCACGTGTAAGGGACTTAGGCCTACAAGCATGGGACTTTGGCACTCTTGTTGAAGACTTGAACATGAGCACTATGGACTTGGGCCTAACCTTAAGGGACCCGGGCTCAACCGCCTTGGGCCTCGAGCCTAGGTGTTGAGAACCCCAACTCGGGCATAACGGACTACACCTCAACCTACAAGGACTCAGACTTGACCGTGGTAGCTAGGGTTTCTTAGGCCAACTACTAGGAACCTAAGCATAGGCGCCAAGGACTTAGGCTCAGCAGTGGTGGATGCAAGATTGAGCATCGGTGACTTGGACGTGGGGATTGTCCCAAGTACGGCCACTTGGAACTTGGGCACGGGCATTGGCGTCTTAGACCCAACCTTAAGAGAATCGGGTTTAGCCTCTTGTGGACCCAGGCCCAACCGCTATGGACTAGTCATTATCATCAGGGTCCTTATGCCCAAGCACCAAGGTCTAAAGTCCAAGCATTGAGGTCTAATTGTATATGAGAAGATTTTTAATTTTGAAAGAGGAAGTCATTTTTCTGAATTTAAGTTTAAGGGCCTGTTCGTTTTGCGGAAAATATCATGTTTCCGGAAAACATTTTTCTAGAAGTCATTTTTCAGGAAAATGACTCTATTTTTCGATGTTCGGCGAAACTTAAGCTTCCAGTGGAAAATATTTTCCACCGTTCGTTAGCTAATTTAATTGTTTTGAAAAAATTATCAAAAATTGAATTTTAATATTTTTAATTGACCAAAAAAATAGTTTTATTTTCTTTATATTTTTTTACAAAATGAATTTTTAACGATTTGTATTTTTAAAAAATCAAAATTTTATTATTTTTATTATTTCTTTCTTTTCCTTTTTCTTTTCCTTCCTCCTCCTTCTTCCTCCTCCTTCCTCTGCCGTTGCATGCTTGATGATGGCTGGCTACCTGGCGGCCGACCAAGACCCAATCGCTAGATCTGGCGAGCTCGAGGCTCGGCCGATCTCGCCTGAGCTCGTCGGATCTGGTGGTAGAGCTCGGGCTCCTGATCCCGGGAGCTCGGCGAATCTTTGGCGAGCTCGAGCGAGGCTTGAGCCTCGCCCAGCTCGCCGAATCTAGTGAGGCCCGAGCTTCGCCTTAGGCCGGCGAGGCTCTGCCTCGCCCGATCTGGCGAGGCCCAAGCTCAGCTTTGCCAGATCGGGCTAGGCGGAGCCTCGTCGGCCTGGGGCGAGGCTCGAGTTGGCTCGTGGCTGGTCGCCGGTTGCCGCCGTGGCTGGTGACCGGCCACTAAGGAAGAAGATGAAATGGAAAAAAAGAAAAGAAAAGAATTAAAAACTCGATTTAAAAAAAACAAAAAAGAAAAAGAAAGCATAAATGTGTGAGAAAAGAAATAAGGTGGAATAAGTTATGGAAAATGTTTTCATCTTCTCAAAAGAGGAAATCATTTTCCACAATCTTAGGAGGAGATTTTCCATTGATTGGAAAACATTTTATTTGACCGTTTATTTTCCGCTATCCAAACACTGGAAATTCCAGAAAATGTTTTCCCGGAAATTGTTTTTTGCAAAATGAACGGACCCTAAATATTCTATTGACTAATTTTCTAAAGCAATCTAAATACCTCCAAATGGGGAAAATGTTTTCCGATAGCATGTTTTCCATGAAACAAATGGACTCTTAGAAATTCCTTTGTTTTATTTTCTCCAAAACCATGTAGAATACATGTAAATCCTTTTTAAGATTTTCCAAGTCTATATTATATTTAGGTCTTGATCAGTACAGTACTTAGGGTTTGACAATGACAAGTTTGGTCAAAATAGTCAGTAGCACATCTTAAGTTGCATGTAGCCGTGACAATTTGGTCCTGGATGCATTAAAAAGGACGACCGCAGCAATTATTTATGTTATGGGCGGTACTAAAGGGGTCCAACATCCTTTCTCTCAAGTTATTGAGTAAATTCTAGAATGACGAAAAGCATTCAAATCAATGTTGAATCCCAAAGGTACAATAATGCTGAATTCAGGTAACTTTAGCAACGCAATCGACTATTCCAAAGGTAATGACAGTGAATTCAATTACAATGATGACTCCTCTCGTCCTTGGCTAATTGAAGCTTAATTGGGGAAAAGTTTCATAACCAAGATTGCCCCATCATGCTCCTCCTTTTAAAAGATTCTCAGTCTTTTGACTGAAGGTGAGGAAAATAAAGGAAGATTGCTTTTCTTCAAGTTCGGAATGATTCTGCATGAGCCTCAATGATCGTGTATTCAAATTGGTCTTGGCGCTCGATTGACCTTCGGCAAAATTGATTGAATCAGTCAAATCTTTGTTGGTCAGTCAATCTTGCTCGCGGCTAATGCAGATGGAACTCATATGTTGACATGATCAGATTCAGAAACTTCTTGATATTGGCTAAATCGAGTAGGCCTTTTTCATCGTTCCCATAAAAAAGGGTACGGACAAAATTTGCTTTCTTTCGAAAATGTACTTTTAAGCTATGATAATGTTCTCTCCCTCCCTCCCTCCCTCCCTCCTTCCTTTTGCCCTAAAAAATCGTCTTTTTGTCTCTCGTGATTGGGGTTGTCCAAGAAATTTGGCGCACATGAATGAATAATGTGAGCCACTTGACTAGGGAGCAGATAGAATCAAGATGCTTGCTATCTTTCTTTTTCCTCACATACACATCAGCGTGCAGGACAAGTTTCTATATCATCATCTTAACCACATCCGTATCTATATCATGTCCATAATCTTAGTTTGCAGTCTACTTAATGTACTGGATTTAGGCAGTTAAGGGTAGTTTAACGGCTAGTGCTACTCGGATTGGTCCAAGCTAGTCATAGGCGTAGGGGACCCATAATCTAACAGGGGTCTATTTTGCTGTATTAACACATCATGTGGTTGATGGCACTCTCTTTTTTAAAGACATTGACATTTTACAAGTGAGAAACATGGTGGGATCGTGCAATAGAAAACTTATACTTTTACCTAGAAGAGATCGTCGAGAGAAAGCCAAAGTTTGAATCAATCAACATTTCTGGTTGGATCTACATTCATTCAAAAGTTTAAATTTTATGTGGTATGAGACTTTTTTTTAGCATAACACAAACGTACATCTGAATAGTCTCTCCTTCGATTTGGGTGTATTTTTGGATCAACATATCTTAGCTTGAATCCGTTGTGAATTTGTTGATCATGGGATTCCTTCATTAAGATATTCACCAAACATCGGAACAGATTGGGGGTCCACCAATCCATCATCTGTTGTGATAACTATTGCTGGAGCATGCAAATGAAATCTAATGCTTTCCCTTAGTTGGACTCATATTCATTTAAAAATTTAAGTTAATAGTTAATGGCTAACTTGGATAGATTAACCATGCAAAACCACAAAATTTCCTCGATGTGGGACTTTTCTTTTAATACAACTTGCATATGCATCTCAATACTACACAATTTTCTAAAAGCAACTATAAGGCATACAACTGCAAGATCCTTGCCACGAACCTTAAAAATGAAAGCAAAAGTGCCTCTTTCAAAATAATCGTAATTTCTGTCTTAAATTTGAATAGTGCTAGCTAGAAATGCTAAAACTGATACACTATATATTGATTTATAAAGGAGTGTGATAGAGATTCCTCTTAGCTGCTTCCATTAAGTATTAACATATATAATCACATAAGTGTGTCAAATTCTTTTGTAAACTGACTCGGTATTTTCTTAGTATAGCGAGCCGCTTAGCTGCAAAATGTGCATAGCAATAGCCTCTTGTCTAATAAGTGAAAATTTGGTGAAACGGTTTATTTGTCTAGGAACAAAGAATATATACGTACATATTTACGTTTAATGCTCAATTATACTTGTATACTCATGCTAAACGAGGGGGAAACCAAATGGAGCAATAATGATATGGATAATTGAGGGGGCCGGGAGACATCTTTGGTGGTCCACTCGTCTGGTTTTGAACTTTTGAAACCCTCCTATCATCTTGCCCTTGAGGAGGGGCCCTGTAAGACCAGAGGGGAGAAAGGGTGTGTCTTTTCATCTTTTATAATTATCGTTTTTATATTATTAGTACCTTTTTGTATTTCTTTTTTTTTTGAAATTCACATCACTTTCTTGTTTGTACAACTCAAAAAGAAAAAAAATAAAATCGAAAGGAGATTCGATAGCATGCCCCACCAGCCGTAATGTCTGCTCGCGTTCTCACATGATGATATCGATGGATGTTCTCCAACGCTGAATTCACACAATCTGGTCACTTAAGGATTAGTTTATTTACCTTATCTGTTGGACAATAGAATTCGTTTCTTTATGAATGTTAGTCGTATAAAAGACGGGAAACCCTAGTTCTTATCATGTCAGAAGCTTTGATATATTTTATACTGAAAATCGTTTTTTGTATTATTATAGGAAATAACTTTTGTGACGACTCCAAATATAAAATATTACAGATGGACAACTTGTCTGCTCTCCCTGATGTCTCTGAGGCTCTGATTTGAGGGCCTGGTTGCGACCTACATTTTGTAAACATATGATTTGTACTTACCTTTTCACCAAAAAAATAAAATAAAATTACAGATGGACAAGAAATAATAATAAATTTATTTCAAATAAAACTATACAAACGCAAACTTTGTCTAAATTTATTGACAAAGCACTTGAGCACACAAAGATAAAATATCGTAATTTAATTGATGGTGTAACACTCGAGATAAAGATATATGCTGAAATTTTATCAATGATGCGAATTTGGAAATTATAATTAAGAAACACGTCAGAATATAATTGACAACATGAGTTTGGAAAATGAAAGTATAATGTAGGAAAGTTAAGATTATTGAAATATAGTAAATTTGTTTGTTGGTGTGCAGTCTCCATTAAACAAACGATAGTATTTGTAATGGTTGTGTCATAATCGTCTTTGAGCAGTCCACTTGTACTTGTAGCCATTTCCCTCAACTCCAAAAGTTTTGTGGCCATACTCTCATGATGTCATGATTTTGTCTTCAAATGGTTGTTCCTTTAAAATCCCGTGCTAGTTGCTCTATTCTCTAGCAACTATTGTAACTACATCCTGATGCCCTTTATGCGTTCAACTCCCTTAACCAATAATCTAATATGTGGTCTCTTTTAATCGATAGTTTTGTCGACTATTGTTAACCATTTGTCATCATTTATCGCAACCAGTCAATAATGGTCATCGATGTATGCTAATATCCACAATAATTCTCGCTGTCATCGACAATGGGTCACATACTTAATACTCCACACTTTAGTCCCATGTTTTTCCACATCGTCGACCTGACCAATTTTTGGTGCAAGCACTTACGCAAGTGAAAGCTCTTGAGCAACATAGATCCCCAAGGAACCAAACCCAACTGCATAATTTCTTTGTTTGACGACATATCTTACGCCAATCCGGGCATCCACGTTTTAGATTCCATGAAAAGACTGGGAGTTTCTATTTTCTTACCTTGTCAGTCTTCATGAGTCCTGATGGTCCACGCCAATTACTATTGCCAGCAATAATAGTGGTACTATGATGGTACACACACTGGGACATTTGATGGTGACGACGCATACGTGGTCGCAGACATGAGGTACATCGATTCAATTTGGCGTCCTCGCTAAAGTCTCATTCTTTCTCGTATCCACCAGACGCTGCATGATAAGGTAGGTTAAAACCGGAGACGCACTTTGCCCTAGGTTGAACCTTGAGGTCGACAACGCATGTGCTCAGCCGGATTCTGACGAGATACTAACTAAAGAACTCGCACCCGATTAGATGAAGCGCTCGCTGCTTGATGACGAAGCAATACTCTCTCTGTCCCTCTCTACGCGATGTCTATATGTGGGTCAATGGCAGGTGAGGCGGTATCTTCGATTACTCTAAATAGGGTATGCCTCAAATTAATCAATTCGACAAATCGAAGGCAACGTGATCTTCTTTATCTCCCTTTCTGGAAAGTAGAATCTGCAAGAGAGACATAAACAAAACATATGCACCAGCCTTTTGTACATCGAAAGCAGCGCTCCGCGTATAGAAAAAGCACAATGAAAACCCTAGCAAGTTGGTTGCTCTTGAAAAAGTTCTGGCCAATCACACAGATATACAGTTGATCCTACTGATAATTTTATTCTTGTTACGTAACGGTTGTTGGTTGTGAGAAAATAAAAGTTATTTTGCTCCGTAGCGGCTTCTGAGACATTGTTTTCTGACGATTATTCATGCATGATCACGAATCACGTCATCTTTCAATATCCGAAAGATTATTAATCACACCTATTCTATTGTATAAAGTGAATTAATTATACTCAAATATAAAAAGCAATGACACCTCAATTTTAACTATAAGACATGTACCTCTTTCATAGTTTTTTAATGTATGATTAGCCCGATGTGAATAAGCTTCAAAATATCATACGCACTTATGAAGTTCAAAATCTCAAAATTCAAAGTACGAAGTTGAATTTTCCTTTTTATAATCTAAATGTGTGAACTAGAGGTTTCACCTTGTAAGATCACGAGTCGGTTAAATCTAAACATTTGATATCAACTCATAACAGTTTACACTCGTACACACTTATGAAGTTCAAAATCTCAAAATTCAAAATATGAAAGCCGAATTTTTCATTTTATAATTTAAGTACGCAATCTTAGAGGCCCCATCCTATAAGATTATGAACCGGTTAAGTCTAAATCTTTGATATTGATTCATAACAGTTTACACGATGTCGGTAATATATGAATAGACGACTTTAAGTTCTGATTTGCAAATTCCTGATGCTCGAAACATCTGCTCCAAAAATGGAGGGGTATGCCGCCGAACTTTGACATTTTTGACTTCAGCACTCGGATTAGTTTGATGCGCGGCCGTTTGTTTTAAAAGTTTTAGACTACTAGAGAACGGCGCCCGTCGTACAGTTAGAGAGAGAGAGAGGGGACGATGTCGGCCAGGTTGGCGGTCTCTCCACGGTCAAACCTCACATAATGATTCAAAGCTAGATGAAGATTTTGGCCGCAACAAATGTATGCATATATTATGCCTCGTCAGACAAAAAGGCCTTGCCTTTTTTGATTTCTTGAATAGTATGACGGTACTCATTAGAAAACAAAGGCACATATAAAGGCGTCCAACGACTTTTTGTCAACCTTTGAGAGGCCCCATCACCACCAGTTCCTTGGCCGACCTGCGACCGTCTTTTCCACCCTTCTTCAGAAATGTGCCGAAATTGTTTTTCCCCGCAACCGGACAGGGAATATGAAAACTACTGGCCGAAATTCAAATTCCTTTTCTCGTGTCGTAGGAGGTTTACAACTGTTTGGAGTGTTCCAAAGATTTTGAAATCGGCACGACTCTAAAATCGCAAAGCCGAGAGCGAATTGGCATTATGTAGATGAGGAGCATGGACATTTCTCTTTATACTCAAAGGGGCACGTTTAGATTTTCTTCTTCATGGAAAATCCAATCAAATTGGGTTGAATAAAGCTCGGGAGATCAAACTAAATCAAGGCTTGCATCCGATATTTGACTACCGTACCCTGGTGAGATTTCAGCAGTACAATGCATAGATTCGGTACAACTCCTTTACACCCCATTAAGTCAATATCACTACTTTTGGATTATTAAGTATGAAATCACTCTTATGTCTTGACTTATTTCTCTAATTTTTTTCTATTCTTCACACGAGACAAGATTGTCTCAAACGCTTTTCTTCCGTTTGCACTCTGTGAGGAAGGATCATAATAATTTTTCCTAGTATGCGGATTGTTTATGAGTTTTGATTTGGACTTGTTCTTGAATTCATATGTCGATCCTCTAACTTTTATCTCTAGCTTTAATGAGCACTTTATGTGATGATAATATCGTGAATTGTTCGACGCATATACTTTTACATACTTTCCGTCTTAATAAATCTGATTATATTCAAATTGAGGGCAGGTATCACCTTATCACCTTTACAGTAAAATACACGTAATGTAGTCTTGGCTTTAAAATCAAGAAAATCAGGCATATCTCAGGGCGGCTCTCTTTGCATCAGTCATTTGTGAAGCTCATAAGTTGGGATCTTTCATACAAGAACCTCTGACTTCGTGGTTCATTTGAGCAAGAGGGAAAATAATATTTCTGGTCAATGGAACAGTTATTTGTCAACGTGCGGATCCTTTCTTTTGGCCAAGAGGGGGAACAAGTTGCTGATCATTTCAGACGATTCGATGAGCTCTCTCTACGTGCAGAATATACCCGTATATACGACCCCTTCTGGTGATTTGCGTATCTAGACGTAAACAGGAGTCAATTTTTCGACGGACCCTTTTTCTTTTTCTTTGGCCCGAAAGAAAATAAAGAACAACACCACAAGCGGAGTGCTGTGCACGTTTCCATGAGGGCCTACTAAAGTAAGAGAGGAAGATGTTTTTTGTCTCCATGAAAAAACAGGAGCAAAAAGGAAAAATAGAAAGAAAGAACTTGCTTCGTGTAGGTCCTCGTTTGAATGTTTTTCTCCAGCGACTCATGATCATCAGGTTCAACATAAGAAGTTGAACGTGTCAGAGATGAATTGTGGTTTATGAATCCCAAGAAAGGTGTCAATGATCCTCTTCCAATTCTGTCTGAGGAGTACCAACATCGGATGAAAAGAAGAAGGGGATTATGATGATTAATCTTCCGCATTTTGCTTTGGGTCAACTGATTCAAGTTTTTGATCATAAAGTTGTGACAATTTCAAGGTAAAGTTAATAATTAATCTTGCCATATTGCAAGTTGGTCTAAAAGATGAGCTAACTTACCATTATTAGCACGAGTCCTTGAAAAGACCCAGAGAAATTCCGGGGTGTGGGGAGAAGATAAAAGCTTCATAATAACATACCCAAAGACAGATGGAAAAGAAAGGTTGGAGAGAAATCCGCCGCGACGTCTTCTTAGACAAACGATGAGAGAAAAGTTCAATCATTGATGATCAGGACATTATATGCATCGTTTAAATCTCAGTCCCTGACATCCCTACATCCATTCTTTTAAGGAAAAAAAAAACTCTTAACGTTTTTTCATGGTCTAATGGGACCATTCTTGAGAGATTTGACTCATGATAGTTCCCAAATTCCGGAGAGAATGCAAAATTTCGTCGTCACGTTGGTATTGTTATCTTCCATTCCGTGCGCGCGCGAGAGAGAGAGAGAACACCCAGAACCCAATTAGGCGACATCGTTTCTCTCTGTATGAACTAGTGTTAAATTGCTATTCTTGAAGTGGTTCTTTGTTCCGTAAAAAATAAATTAAAGTTCTTCACGTCTTCATTCAGACAAGATTCTAGTTTCCCATGAAGCTTCCACGAGCGTTCTCTTGAAAAACACACATGGGTCGCACTCAGAAGGCAGACATACGATCGTCATCACCAGCAGACTCCACATGAGGAAAGAAGAAAACTTCAGCGAGGAAACTAGTTCGGAATATCATAGCCGCATATGTAAAGGAAGACAAATAAAGAAAGAAGAGAGAGAGAGAGAACTGCAAAGCAGCACAAGCTACCGCAAAAGAAAATGTTCATAAAACGCCAAACCCAAACCCTAGCTCTTTAACTTTCCTTTGAAAGCTTCCTCCTTCAGCTGCTACCATCAAAATTTATCACTGCACTGCGACAATTTCTCCCATGCCCTGTAATTTTTCTCCTTTTTCTTCCCCACCTCTTTTGCTCAATGTAGTTTCCAGGAACAATCATGTCCTGGCTATCTAGTATTGAATATTGATCACTGTCGTTTTAGTCCACACACACACACACACATACACACACACACACACACACACACACACACACACACACACACACACACTCACAAGCCCTCTTAATCATCTGTGAAATTTTTCGTGTCGTTGGAGATGTTTAATTTGGTTGAGGAAGTTTTTGAAACACGCAACTGGGGAAACAATTTTAAGGGTAGCTCCACAAGCTTTCCATGTCGGAGTTGTCAGGCGAGTCGTCCGAGGGGGGCGAGCTTATTCTCGGCGGCGACACCATCATTCCCTCCGCCATGTCCACCAACAAGTTTGGCATATCGAACAGTGCCTCTTCGTCGATGAATTCGGCTTCCGGTGGTTTTGAGCTTAAATCAGGACGATGATCTTTCCTAGTCTTGCCCTCATCGCCTTCCTGACCTAACAATGCTGTATCATCGGTGCCGCCGCTCGTTTCCGCCTTCCTCGAGGCAGCGGCGGCAGCTGCTGCCCTTCGCACGTCGGTGGGCGCGGTGGATGCGGGGACCGGGTACGACTTCACCAAGTGCGGGAAGTTGAGGACCGCGTCCCCGCCTTTGAGGGCCAGGGCAGCCACGTCGTAGGCGGCAGCGGCCATCTCCGGGGTGGGGTAGGTGCCCAGCCACACGCGGGTCGTCTTGCGTGGCTCCCGGATCTCCGACACCCACTTGCCGCTCCGGCTCCGGATGCCACGGTAGAACGGGTGCTTCCCGCCAGAGGAGGCCGAGCCGGAGGGGTTGCTCCTCGGGGACGACCTCTGCAGATGCCTGGGGGAGGGGGATTTGCCCTTAGGGGACGGAGCATCGCCCGCGTAAGCAGGAAGGGAATGCGGGGTTTGGTCTAGCGCGTGCAGTGCAAGAGGAGGAGGCGGCGGCGGTGATGGCGACGGAAGCGGCTGCGGCGGTGGAGGGTCTAGCTCCGCTGATGATTGGACCACATGGGCCTCATACTTAGGAGAACTAGGGTCCGACATATGGATATAATTAAGGTAGAAGGAGAGAGGGAGATAGAGCGACCGCGAGAGAGCGAGAGAAGGAGAGGAGGACAGAGATCAGGAAAGGGATGACCTGGAGAGGGTAGGTCAAGTGAGCGAAGGTGAATATAGTTATATCTATATATATAACTCTATATATGTTATATATATATGTTGTTGTTAGTCAAAAAGGGCAATTAAAAGCGTGGGGAATTCGCGGGACACTCCCCAAATCGTGACGCCCAGTCACTCAGAAAGCTAGCCGGTCCTCCTTAAGCTTTTTTCTCACATGTTTCTTTTACTTGTTTTAAATCCCCCAATTTGATTTGCCTTTTCTGAAAGAACTTGATTTGCCGAGTGATGTGTGTGTGTGTGTTTCTTTCTTTGTGGGGGTTCTTTGCATCGTGGGCGATTGGAAGGACGACGGCCCCGATAGTGAGCGGCACGCGCATTGAGCACACATTAGGATCGAGTTCGATACGGGGGATTAGCTGTAATCCGAAGGGCACCCATTTTGCGGGGGTTCCTTTCGATCGACTTCGCTGTATCGATTGATTGTATTACTTGATTATCTTATGGTATTAATTTTATCGTATAAAGCCGCGGTTTTGATATTTTCCACAGTGAGGGGAAGGTACGGTTTTTGTCAAATTCTTGGTGGGTGCTCGATGACTAGAGCGCGGTGGAACCCCGCTAGGGTCATCCTTAGCACTTGGCTCTCTCTATTTAGTGTCAAGAATATGTCAACTCAATACCAAATCGCTCATGGTATAGGGGAGACCGCTCAACAGTTAATTTATGGATTGAATTCACTGGCAAGCATAATTCAGTTAATCGTCATCTCGCTTGCTGTTTTGTTCTTGAGAGAGAGAGAGAGAGAGAGTGGGGCCCGAGGGGCAGGAGGAGAGGGACAAGCGTGGTCATTAGAGGAGTTGGTATCGAAGAACCAACTTAACATTAAAGATATTAAGACATTCGAATTTTGGATCGAAGTCTCTATGTGAGTATGTTTTGGTTGGCATTGCACCTTGGACCACAACTCATCCGTCGATTTTTTTAACGTCGGCCGGTCGTGTCCTTTTACATGGAAGTCAAAGGATATGGGGCCGTTCCTTTGACGCGAATTGATGAGTTTTCGATAGTAACTTGGAGGGGATTAATGTTGGATCATGATTGATTTACTCATCCAAAACAATTTATACGACGGGCTGTCTTTAATGGAACGCATCAATTTCTTGCTAAGAAGCCCGCAAAGGGGTTGTGATGCCACTGTGCAAATAGCGGATACGTTGGATATGATTGGGATCACAAGTCATGGGTTGATCGGTGAGAACCTCCTCTATTCATGGGGGCCAATTAGAATGGCATTCATAACCGCGCACGATATTGATAACTCCAACAGGTCATAACATAATCACACTACTTCTGCAATTATGACTGCGAATCACCTAACAAAAAAAAAAAAAAAAAAAACACTTATCACCTCTCTTGCGGCATGGACATGATTGATTAGTCACTTCATGAATTGTGAGACAAGCGGGTCATTGATTTACTACCACTTGCGAAAGAAAACGAGTACTCCATTAGTGGCGAATGAAAAATCACAAAATCCTTCACTGGTCGGATCGGCCGGATCATATTTAATAATGCCTAATAATTCCATAATCGACATGCCTCTCTTTACCTCGTGCTCATTGGTTCATTTCAAGGGTTTTCCCTGTTCCAAAAGCAGCTGCGGCTAGGCTTCAAAGAAACTAGGCCGGTTAGTGATAGTAACTAAACAATTGAGCTCGGGGGCTATCTTTCTTGATTAAACTGCTTTGTTATCTCGAGCCCCCGGATGGATCGGAAGCACATGCATCAGCGCAGACGTGTCAAGACAAGCTCAGATGGTGTCCCCTCCCTTGCCCTTCATGTGGAGAACCAGTGCAATGATGACCCGGAATCGAGAGCACTGCCCAGGATATTATTACTCGATCCAGGTCAAGATATTCCCTGAATTAGCATGGCTTGGTCATCAAGGGACTGGACGAACTGGAAAAGAAAATCGTGTATTGCTAACATAGAGTCTGGTCAATCCAGCACATGATTGGGTTTGAGACTAAACATATGTACATGCTACATTAAACCACTTTATATAGGCATAAATGAGATAGTTCCTATTATTGGTTTTGAGCACCTAAAGGTTGGGTGTGTTGGTAGCAAGAAGTAGGTTAGGGCCCAAGCCAAACCCACGAACTATTTTTTTTGACTAGGGACTATGATGTGGCACTCAATCACCACATGGGTGCTTAAAAGAAGTAGGCTTAGTCCTAACTATAGCAACTGCTTTTGGGTCCACTCTCTTGCTCCCATCGACTCACTTACTCGCCCAAAACCACATCTTGACTTCTGCCTTTGTTTCGATACTTGAGGAGAAGGGAAAAAGAGAAAGGGAAAGGGAAAGGGAAAGGGAACTACTTTTTTTTTTTTTTAATATATTTACTTTTGGGTTGAAAGGGAAAGAGGAATTGACATGGGATTTCTTGAGATGGTCGAGTATATAACTTGCGTATTGACCTTGATTATATATTCGATTTGAGTGAAATTTACTCTATTTGAAAAAATAATGTTTATGAAACGAGGCCCTTTAATTGTATTGAGTCAATGTCTCTCAATGCCGATTGTTATCGCCATGCATTACACACAACTGCATCTCGAACTGTTCATGTATCGTATTCACAACATTGAGTCACGACATTGAAGCATCAGATAGTCATGTACTTGGAGATTCTTAATATGCAAGATGAATGCTACAAGACAAATATAAGCTTAAAATAGATGTTAACTAATAGCTATAGATCTAATTAGCTCATATAGGGCATTGGTCCGGGCCTCTAGTTTGGAGCAAGTGCGGCCCAACTCAACCTAAACATATCCCCAAGTTTACATAGTTAGAGGAACTTAGAGTCAACTTTTTGTCGAGTCTTAGGAGGTTAACCACATAAAACTCGATATAAATATGGCGGCTTCGAGAGTCTTATAGTCTTAAATTATAGCTAGCTAGATGCTCGATAATGGCCCTACCACGAGCCTTCCTAGCGTTAGAAAACTCAAGGCAAACGCAGCGATTGAATTAGAATACAGTCTATTGAAATCTTTGAAATAGATTTCTTCGATGTGCGTAATTGTCTAAGATCAATCTAGAACCTACCCTTGCCACTACAAAATTTTGATTATTTTGGGGGGGTCCATGCAGAGCATACTTTGATATGCCTTGACTTCTTAGGGGAGACAAGAAGTCCATTATTATGTAGCCTCCCTTCTTTAGGTCTTGTAAATGGGTTAAACCATTGACTTTTGAGTGAAGCAAGGAGAGGCCTCTAGCCTCAATCAAGAAGAGAGCGTTTGTCTCTTGAAGTATATGATCGGGTCAACTGACAGAATGGGCTTCTATCATGTTTCTGAGATGCTGGACTAATGTTTTAGGCCTTGTACATAGCCCTTGGTCCTAGTAATTAGGCCTAATCATGGCTTGGTGGCTTGTTTGGCCCGACGGTCAAATAGGCGTAAACCCAGTCCGACAAGCTCGAGTAACAAAGTTAGGTCAAGCCGCACGCCCGTCCCCATGAGCCGGTACACTGGAGGGGCGAAAAGTTAAATATCATCCGTTTGGCGCACAAGTCCCTGCAAAACAAATCTCATGAAGCCCCAATATTTCAATGTAGTGCAAATACCTAAAAGAATCCACACGATAGCTTTATGAGTGGTGGCTGCACCAAAAACTAGATGATTTAGAAACCCCACTCTTGACCGACAATTGACATATCATTATCACCGACATACGATATAAGACAGATGGCCTAACTAAATATGTGTTGTCCTCCATGATACTCCATAAGATCAAACATATGAATCCTGTAATAAGACAAGCATCCGCCAATTTGTTTCGAAGTGGATAACCATATTTTTTGAGGCATATCGTCTAGCACTTGGTAGGTTTACCGAATTGAAGGACCTATTAGGGATCAAACTTCCTCCATAACCGAAGCTCACGAGATTCACGGTGAACTTTCCAAACATTCTTTTGCGCCCTCAGTTTGTTTGTCATATCCTATCGAGATTTAATTAGCCATGTGGTTCAGTACTTCCTCTCAGTGCTGTCTAAGTACGATTGGTGCAGTCGGTGTTTCCTCTCTTCGAGCAATAATTTCGAACGACAATAGTTAGGTTATGTCTTGTATTGTGCACATGTTTTCACTATTAAAATCATTCGCTTTTGTTTTGACTTTCGGCTCTGCTTTTCCTAGAGCATATGAGCCCCACTACCGAAAAATGTTATCTTCAATTTTCAGATATCCGGAGGGAGAGGCACTAGGAATTAAATATATCTCTTGGGTTAGGATCATAATACTGGATATATTTGGTATTGAAAATGACGTGCTGTTTGAATATTATTGTCAAATCGTCGCCCTTTGATCTGCTATCAATTTATATTTATTTCAATGGTTCCATTTATTTCGCAAAAAATTAATGATTTAGAAAATACTTAAAAAAAAAAAAAACTGATCGCTTTAACTACTTTGCGTATGATGAAAATATTTTTCTTTATTTGTTCATTCATTTTTGTGAGCAATCGGTGTGATCATTTTTAAGAAATTTTTTTCCAAATTGTTTATTTTCCACAAAACAAATGGAGCATAAATAAAGATTAATTCTCTTCTATCCTATATAGAAAAAGTTGGTAATAGCTTATGTTGGAGGCGAAGTAGCAACCACATTTAGTGTGCACTTTGGGAAAGGAATCACGCGGATTAGCTTATAATGAGTGCTGAAAATATCTTAAGTGGGAAAATGGAGTAGAAAGAGCAAACTTTCGATAAATTATTAAGCCGACCATAGTTTTGCGGAGATTTTCATTATAGCTCAGTAGATAGTCTAGCTCCGTCGTCCTTTTTTAGTTCCAAGGTCAACATTCTCTAACTACCGGGAACAATCAAATTCTCGCATCCCATCATTCGTGATTCTGTGTTGCTCATTCAACGTTTATCCAACTTAGGGGCGCAACGAAATGAGTTTTTCTTCTTTTGCAAGGAAAAAAGACAAAAAGAGAAAAAAAGATAGCGAGGATGGAGATTTTGTTTTGTATTTTTTAAAGGAATTTAGCAAACTCTAGAGCCAGTGAAGTGGCCGGAACTCTTTATTTTGATGTGCCGAATATCTTACTCAAACCATAGAATACCAATTATTGCAAGTAAACTTGGAGACTATGTTAGAGACCACATAAGCAGAACCTTATCTAATGCATGGCTGATAAGGCGATTCATCATGGATAGTGCTCCAACAGAGGGTTTGGAGATTCCATGTTGTCTGCAATCCAAAAAGTCACTATCGATATGCATGTTACAAAAGAAGTAAACGCGTTTTGACACATTCAAAGTCAATTTTGATACTGTGCAAACACTTGCTGTTGATTTGAATTTTCTATAATGTGAAAAAAGGCAAGTGAACGGGTCAATAGGGCGTTTGCATAACTAAACAAAGATCTATATCTCATTAATTCGAAATCTCCGGTCTTCTACGTCTAAGACCTTGAATATCACTAGGCCGATGTGGAGGAGTGCGCCCTTAAGGTCGCCCAGAAAAGTGGACGAGTCGAGATGCATAAAAGTTGATAAAGACCGTCGATGGAAATTTCAGTTGTATAATTTCTTTTCACGCAATTCGCCTCACCTACAACCATATAATTCTACAGTACAAATGCTATTTAGCGGGCGCACTTTTCACGATCACAAAACGGCCTTTGACCGTCTAATTCCTTTTAAAAAGTTCATAAATGAAACACGAGGTTATACGCTAATACATCAGAGGTGTTGCTCTCAAGTCTCAAGAATGAGCTAGTGACGGTCCTCGCACGTTCAAAGACTTGGCTTTAAAAAAAAAAAGGTATACGTCTTCATCACAAAATTCTGTGACCAGTTGGGAGTAATTATCAAAGCGAGAATTAGGGCTTCCAGAAACCTCACCAGCTTTTAGCTCTCTTTCCATTTTCTCATGTGTGAACGGCTGTCACGGTCCAGATGATTAAGACGACAATTGCTGCCCTCAATGCTCTAACACCCACAAATTTTGTTTTAGCCGATTTTTGACTATTGACACTAAGACGCAAGAAAGTGAAAAAGAACGAAGCGCACAGCACAGAGCACGAGCTACCAAAGACTCGTTAAAAAATGACCCGCCAATCGCTCCGTTGCAACTGCTCAAAGCATGGACCCGGGTCCGCACGGATCGGGGGTGCGGCTCAAGCGATCAACGGTTAATCCAAGCGAGGCTTCCCACGAAGGTCGATGCAGACGAGCTGGCAAGGGAGAGGGCACCGATTTGAAGTCGTCGTGATCGGGACCGGGGGGCGGTGCCTTGGGGGTGGAGATGGCGATCGCTAATTGATTGACCGAGTCCTTGATTACGAGTCGGCAGTGGACTCAGCAGCGTCTCCAAAACTCATATCCGGAAAAAGCCAGAGTCGACGAAATTGACATACTTGCTCGTCTCCCACCTTTTTGAATTGTCGCAAACCATGGAAGCTTCACCCGGATCTTCTTTCCTTATTCCTTACGCGTTTATGTGTGTAGAAGGATCTTTTCTTTCTCCTAATTTTCGAGTTCACAAACGATTCCCACTTACCGCAAAGTCCAGTCAAACCTTCTGTTTAGGCTTTTTAGTTGACTGAAAGGCTCGATTGATATGATTGTTGGCGCCAGTGAATTTGGATTATCCTGGTGAGGGTTTCCAGCTGTATTTCTGAATTTTTATTTTTTTATTTTTAATGGGTAGATAGAGATCCATTTTATTTCCGGCTGAAACTGTTTTATTCGCATCGTTTTCCCACTGGCGGAGGCAAGATGATAAACACGAGTCGCAACTTGAAACAAATGTGAGGCATGCAGAGCGACAGCTCTCGCTTTTATCATTTGTCGTTCATATACTTTAGCACTTTCCCATATTTCACAAATTCTCTAATTGAGTCTTTACGATACTTAGCCCGACCACGTTAAACTATTTAGCAAAAAACAGAAGTTGCAAGAAAAATTGAATTCATCCACGCCATTCAGAAAAAAAAGGAAGTGCAGAATTCTTTTCCAACTTGCTGTTTAGTGGAAAGTCAATGCAAAGCACGTTCACTTTAGACCAACTTTGCACTTGGACGTGCAGACTAATTCTCATATGATGGGACTACAAGTGCAACAAATTGGTTTTACCTAAAAATGAGCATGTGATTTAATTTATAATCTCTGTAACTTTGCGCGTCACATGCAGTTTCTCCTTATTGCAAGAAAAATCAAACACTATTTGAGATGACTTCTACTCTTTAATCTATGGCTTTTCATAAGCTTTTTACATACACGCAACTCTTAAATTTTATTTAGCATGAAGCGCTCGAAGTTGCTTAAAACGGTACAAATATGGATAGGTTACGTCCAGAAAATAGCTATGAAAATAGAAATTTTTTTTCATCAATTGTCGAAATTTAGAAAGGAACTCGTGAGGGAAAACTAGAAGTAGCTGATAATCCCCAACAAAAAGGAAAGGAAGGAATATGTTGAGTCCACACTCATAATGACGAGAACCTGTTCAGAAGCACAATTGACAGAAAGAGAGACTAGTTTTGATATTAGTTTTACATTGTTTGATTATATTTTCAAAATTTGATCTTAATAAGTGGAGCCCTTTGATCCCTAAATACCACCTTAATGATATCCACGATGGAGATTTTTGTAAATGGAGGATAGTATTAATCGCATAATATTTTGTTTCAAGAAAAAAAAAACATGTTTTTATGGAGTTTATAAAGTGCGCGTGACATCGCTTGATAGTCCTATACAATTGTTTGGTCAATTTATATTGAGCTTAGCACATTTGGTACGGTAATTTAATGTGGTTGGATGGTCAGCTTAGGTAGGTATTCTAATAATGATATGTGACTGATGCACCTATTATAGTGCATACTGTAAATGGCCTACAGGCCTTTCCCCCCTCTTCATCATATACACTCATGACTTCTCCATCCATTAGGGATGATCACTTCCAAGTCCAAGTTGAAATCTGACCAGGAGGACTAGTTCCCAAAAATCGGAATTGGGGATTGGACCGACGGCTTAGTCCGGTCTAGTTTCGATCTTGTCCAATAGAATCGATCATTTTTTTTCCACTACTTAGAACTAGACTGAGATAGTGTTTAGTTCATATTTTACTAATTAGTATATTTAGTTGTTCGGTCTAGTCAGATTCCCCCTTGGAATCAAGAATCGAATTGCGAATTTAGTCATAAACCTTTTAATTTTATCAATTGATTCTTAAATATTTTCACATTTTGTTAATTAAGCTCATCCAATCAATTTTAGGTGCAAATCACTGACATGGACATTGGCTATCTTATGTGATACCGTTGGCGTTAAAGTAAACAATTTTTATTAATATTTAATGAATTTTGATTTTTTTTAATTAATTTTATCTTCTTTTTTATTTTCTTTTTGTAACCCTCAGCCGGCAAGGTCACTAGTGGCCTAGTTTGGGTGACGATGTCAAAGCTCTCACAGATATAGGTGAGAGCTTCTAGGTTCTCGCCTAGATCCAGGCAAGGATTGCAACCCTCACTCTTTTGTTGATGAGGGTGCGGAGGTCCTTGCCCTCACCCTCACCAATTAAAGGGCATGGGTCACAGGATGAGAGTTGTGGCCCTTGCTTATGGCTGGCAAGGGCAGTGATGCCTTGCCTAGGGTTAGAAAACAAAAGGAAAAAGAAAAAGAAAAGAGAAAATTTAAATAAAAAATAATAAATTTTTTGAAAAATTGAAAATATTTTAAAAAATTATCATTGTCAACGCCAACGGTGTCATGTAGGACAACCAACATCGACATCTACAATTTCTTATTAAAATTTACTGGATGGAATCAACTAAAAAAAATATGAAATTATTTAGAACTTAAATGGTAAATTTACAAGATTTATGATTGAACTGATGAAAGTACAATAAATTTAGGGTTTTTTGGATTATTTTCCCAATCTTAATACATCATGTGAGCACAAGAAGATGCCTAAAAGTTGGAAGGATCACTATGATCCCCTATCTGGCCCCAATAATATTCAAATTGGGCCCTCATGACTAAACCCTAATAATCTGTCGGGCAACTTGGGATCAAGGTGTACATCGTACTGTAGAGAGGCGTTGTGAGTCTCTAGCAAGTTGTAGATTAGACCTCAACTTGGTATGTATCAATTATTCCCACTTTGGAGATGGTGGGCTTTAAATACTCACAGAAAATAGGACATTTCGGTAGCATTACGCGAAATTTGAATTGAAGACAGAAGACATATGGCTGGTGCGGCTCCCAAATTGCACTTAAAATATTGACCTAGGAACAAACTAAACATAGCTCGACATGGGGGAGGAATAAAGAATGCTTATGTTGCTGTTCAATTATGTTAAGCTAAGGTCCAATAAAAATTACCAAACGGCAGTGGGATAATTACATAGAGGGCCCCTTTGTCAATCTTTTTAAAAGATTGATGGGTGCGAAAAAAAAAGTTATATCTGGTCTGTGCATTAGAAATTGATCGGAAATACCGTTCATTGTCTAAATGTTTGCTTGCAACCCTTTTCAAATGGCGCCGTGCGCACCAGAATATTTAGGTGTTCTCGAAGCGCCGCATGCCCTTACGTTAATCAAGTACTTGAAGTGCGACAGAGTATTTTCTTTCTTAATCCACCCCACTCCCCTTACTATAATCAAAGCTAATTGGACCCAAAATAAATAAATAAATAAATCAAAGCTACTTGCGTCCAAATCGTAGACACCATGCACCCACGTCCAACTTACGAATATCGAAACTTATGAATCCGCGACAAGCATCCCCCTCTCCTGGTACAATGAACCTACTCGAATAATACCAAAAAGTGACGGTCTCCATCTTTGTCTCGAAGCACGACCCGTATAATATTATTTTCGATTTGTGTGAAGCACATGTCTAATTCGTAGGAAGTAAGCTTTTGATAAGGACTTCCGTTTGATAATTCAATGCTATGTTTGGATGCGTTACTTATTTTAACGTGTCGATACTTATATGCCATGTCCCTTCTAATTGGAGATAGAGTTTTTCTTCTCTCACTCCTGAGAATATCTCTGAATTTTACTTTCAAAAGTTCAGACGAAGTAATTTTAAAATATACTTAGGTCTACAACTTTCAAATATAGATATTAACGAATCCACGACAACATCCCCCTCTCCTGGTACAATGAACTTGCTCAAATAATCCCAACAAGTGGCGGTCTCCATCTCTGCCTCACGAAGCACGAACCACAAGACGTAGTTTCGGAACTGGCCGAGAATGTTTTTCACTTGGTCGAAGCACTACCGGGCTTTTCCTTGCATAAAGTTAATCCTGCTCTTCTCAATTCCCGCAGCTACCGCTGTTTTCGATGGCGTTTGCTCTTGAAAAAGTGCCGATTAGGGCCAATTCGGGTTCAGATGCACCGAAAATTACGTCTTCGTATTCCACGGTACGGAGTATATGGTCCCGGCATCTACAGCAAAAACCGCCACCGAAATTCTTAAATATGCGGAACATGTGGAAGTGGTTGTGTGGCCTTCGACAACGTTCTTCATGACTTCAATGCGCGAATGGAATTAGAAGGGTGCATTGATAAATGAAAATAAATAAAAAGAAGTCAATCTGTTCCGAAATACCTTTTTTTTTTTCAAGAAGAAGACGGGGTGACGTGGCCGGTCAAATGGTATGAAAGGAATTTCAGTGTGGACTGGGATACCTTGTTGATCCTGTCAAATTGCCTTTTTCTTTTTCTCTTGGAGTTTTGTAATTAGAAAAGTCATAATTATTGCCATTTACGAATTTCCGAAAAATAAATGTCCTGGGCGAATCCCCAGCACGTCCTGCTTTATAAATCTGGCTTCGCTCTTTCACCGTCCCGAAGACTCTCTCTCTCTCTCTTCTCTCTCTCTCTCGCATACACATACAGACATCCAATCCTTCCTCCTCCTTCACCCGCTGTCCCTCAGCAGACAAACATTCCTCATTTCCGACCAGATCAGATTAAGGCGAGCCCGCCATGTTGGCACCCCTGGTCTCCAAAGACTCGACATCGCCGCAGTGGAGGGATCAAGAAGATCCTAGTGCCGAGGATCCCGGCAAGACCAGCCTTGGCGTCCTGCTCAAGGAGGGCCGGTCCTTGTCTGCGATAGCCGTCCCGATGGTCTTGACCGGCCTCCTGATCTACGCCCGCTCGGCCATCTCGATGCTCTTCCTCGGCCGCCTCGGCGACCTCGCCCTCGCTGGCGGGTCCCTTGCCATCGGCTTCGCCAACATCACGGGCTACTCTGTCCTCTCTGGCCTCGCCATGGGTATGGAGCCCATCTGTGGCCAGGCCTTCGGGGCTGGCCGGTACAAGGTTCTTGGCCTCACCATGCAGAGGACTATCCTTTTGCTCCTCCTAACTTCAATCCCCATCTCTGTCCTGTGGCTCAACATGAAGCCAATCCTCCTGTATTTTGGGCAGCAAGATGACATCTCGTCTCAAGCTCAGCTATACATCCTCTGCTCGCTCCCTGACCTTGTCGCGCAGTCGCTCTTGCACCCACTGCGCATATACCTCCGCTCACAGTCCATTACAATGCCGCTTACCTTCTGTGCTGCTCAGGCTATTATCCTCCACGTCCTTATCAATTACCTCCTCGTCAATGTGCTCGGCCTTGGGATCAGAGGCGTTGCGCTCGCTGCCGTCTTGACCAATATCAATCTCGTGGCATCGCTGATCCTTTACGTACTAATCTCCGGCGTGCATAAGAACACGTGGGGCGGGTTCTCGTCGGAATGCCTCAAGGGGTTCAAGTCCCTCGTGGACTTGGCGGTCCCTAGCTGCATCTCAGTCTGCCTTGAGTGGTGGTGGTACGAGATCATGATCTTGCTATGCGGGTATCTGTTGAATCCCCGAGCCACCGTTGCCTCCATGGGGGTTTTGATCCAGACAACCGCACTGGTATACATCTTCCCGTCCTCACTGAGCTTCAGCGTGTCGACGAGGGTCGGGAATGAGCTTGGGGCGGGCCAGCCCGACAAGGCAAGGCTGGCGATGAACGTGGGGCTCGCTTTTAGCTTTGTGTTGGGGTTCGCTGCTTTGGTGTTCACTACGATGGTAAGGCACACGTGGGCGAGGATGTTCACACAGGATACTGACATTGTGGCCTTGACCTCCATGGTCTTGCCCCTTATAGGGCTGTGCGAGCTTGGGAACTGCCCGCAGACGACGGGGTGCGGCGTTCTCAGAGGGACTGCGAGGCCGAAGATGGGGGCGCACATCAACTTGGGTTGCTTCTATCTGGTCGGCATGCCAATCGCCGTGTGGCTGAGTTTCTTCTTGGGGTTCGACTTCAAGGGGCTGTGGCTCGGGCTATTGGCGGCGCAGGGCTCGTGCGTCGTGACCATGTTGCTTGTCTTGGTCCGGACCAACTGGGAAGGCGAGGCACGGAGAGCCCAAGAACTCACTAGAGAAAATGCGACCACCGTAGATGGCGATCACGATCAGCATGATAGCGCAAGTCAATGATGGAGGTCTCACGAGGACGGCAAAGAAGATGAGACGTCAAGGCTATTGCCATAAAGAGAAAAAGAATTTAGGGGTAGATCATCGACTGACCACCTTTATTTTTTGGTTCAATTTCTGGGTGCGACCCTAGAATTAATGGATTTTATGATATTGGTTCGCGAAATCTACAGATTATGGACCAACTTAATGTGTTCGGGGAGATGTGAGAGAGGAACGGTCGGACATTTTTTTTAATTAGTAACTCAAAATTTTGCGTAGTGAAATAGAAATTAAATTATTTTCTATTGTCTCCCTAATGTCTTTCATCTCTACATTAGGGAGACATGTTGGTCTCTTTTGCTGTTTGGCTAGTTGCCTCTTCTTCTGGCTCATCACATGGATGTAATAGTAAAACATGCACTTAGTCACTTTGGGTACAGACAGAATTCTGTTGAGGCAAATGTCCGGTGTTTCACGTTCTGTTTTTTAGCTTGCAGTTATCTGAATTTGGGGGGCCCCTTAATAATATATAGGATCGAAATATTATTTAAACGAGGCCAATAATTGCACCGATTTGGTTCAATCGATGCGGGCTTAGTGTTAAAAAGTACTCGGAAGTGTTCATTTGAGGCGGTCATCTCTCATTTGATACGGGACTTGAGTACATCGCGGTGTTAATAAGCGTCGAATATGGTCTGCCAATTAGTTATTTTAATGCTTAGTACACCTCATTTAGTATATTGACATATAGCCCGATTTTAAAGCTCCTAATACTACTCAATGACATCTAGTGACGATGTGGCTTTTTCATTCCAAATGCACCGTTGATGACACATTTTGGGATGTAGTCGAGTTGAATCGATATAATGTTAAACTCAAGCTTGATCGTATGCTTGGCCCGTGAAACTTTACAGGAGCTCAATTGATTTTTAAAATTTTTACTCGAATAAGAAACTGAGATGCTCGAGCTTCGTTCAACTCAACTCGATTATAATCAATTTATATCGGTGTTGAGCTTGTTCTCGATCTTAAATAGTTGGTACAATGTGGGTGCATAATATTATTTTAATGAATTTTGAGTTTACTTTATTATTTTTATTTTATATTATGACTGTTAACATTGTTTTAAACAATTAAGCAATAGAAATTCTATTAGACTCGTGAGCCTGTCGATTTGAGTAGTCGCAAGCTTCAGGACAAACCTGAATATAAAATTCAAATAGTTATGGTATTCGAATTATGGTACACTAATTTGATCTAAAATATAGCTTTTGCCACCATTAATTTGCTTAGAGAATACAATACCAAATACACAGTAAATATATTCACTTTAAATTTCCCCCACAAATTGATAAATCTTAATAAAATTTTTGAGTCATGAAAATGTTGTTATTATAGATAAACAAAACATACATAATGTACAAACTCAACATATTTTTGAAGTGTAATATTGTATATTAATTACCAAAGTAATCACACCCAATTTTACCCCTACTAGAAAAAAAAATTATAGACTTGTCCTCGAGCAAGTTCGAGCTCAACTCAACAAGATAATGGAGTAGCTTGAACTCGACTCGAAATTAGGGCAAGTTGACCTCCCATAATCATCTACCTAAGTCACCAGCTACTCACTAGTTGCTTGACTCAATTTCACCCCTACATAACAAATAGACTCCGTTAAACGGGTGGATTGGGTCAGGATTTTGTCAAGTTGAAAATTATCATATCCAAATCAACCCATTTAATCTGTTTTGATTCATTTTTATGTAATGCAAATCTAGCGATACATACCCGACTTATATTGTTAAAACACTTCCATATTAAATTTAATTTAGGAAAACTTATACTCAAACTGAGGTGAGTGCATGGAGTAAGCGAGAGCAAGAAATAGTCATTGGTAGAAACTAAATAAGTCGTGAACCCATATAACACTCATATTATTTGAACTCTACTATTTTAAACTCATTTATGACTTATTTATTGAATATGACTAATGGATATAATAGCTTAGTCCATCAAATATGGGTTGAGAAATGGGTTTGACTTATTTTTATGAGCCTAATAACTACTGAGATTTGCCACCCTTTTCACATGGAAAGAAAGAGGTGGAGGATTCAAATCCTTAGCTTCTAGAGGGGTTGGGGGTGTTGACGATTTAGTTTCAGGACCGGATTTTACCTTTTCTGCCCTGTAGGGAGGCAAATCAAATGTTTGAAGATGAGTATTAAAGTATGAATAAAGTAGAAATGACAAAAAAGAAGGAGGAGCCTAATAACAAGTATCTATGATCGGTTATAGAAGCTGACTCTCTACACTGGTCATAGTGAATGGATGAGGATTTTCCACTACTAGTCGACTTAATAAAATTCAAATAATTGCTTCATCTTCCAATTAGGGGGAGCCAAGTTCAAGAGCTTCTTAACTCCATGTACTTTTTTTTTTTTCACGTAATGTTGGCATGACTACATTTATATCTCGTACAAACTGAATGGTAGAAAAAAAAAATTGATCACTCATGAAAATATTTATACATAAGTTGTTATTGATAATGACAAAAATAATTACTGAATAATCATTTCAAACGACATAAATAATAATTATTAAGTAAAATAAACGAAGTGTAAATAACTTGTTTGTCCTTGAGATGATGGGATCGTTAGTGGTAGGTGATCCACGTGTGCAAGAAAGAGGAGCCAATCTTGCCTCCACTCGCGTAATGACGGGTCTAAAGGTTTTCTCTTCCTTAATTATCTTTGCCCCCAGTTTATGTCCGTATGTGTTGGACTTAGAAAAATGAGGATGACATAGGTCAAGTCGCAATTTTCGACGGTCGCCGACATCACATCCGTACAGATCCACAGATTTACTGCTCCATATTCAACTCGATGAAGCCACGACAGTTGTCTTCGTTATAGGAAATATATTTATTGAATAACTACCGGTGGACATATTAGACGGCTGTCGGGTAAAAGAAGAAAAAAAGAAAATAGGCATGGATGTTCAACCTATTCTTTAAGAAGAGGAGAATCACACGATGTTCTAACCATCGCATCAAGGTGTAGGTGGTATCATAATTGTGGGGAATGTATAACCGGGTTCAATGGCTTTTCTTGCGTTCACATGTGCTTGTGTCAAATTTAACGTGTTGGATCCTCACCATCATCGGTCCCGCAAATTACTCAAGATGTCACTTTTGAGCAAGAGAGACAGCCTGTTGTCGGAAAAAGTTGTCCAATTAATCTTAAACCAATTTATACGATATCAATCCAATCATAAATTATTCCACTTTATCAATTTAATCCTAAATCTCAGTGCAGACTTCTAACGTGATCCTTTCCCCTAATTTTCATTAGAAACTTTTGACATGTCGGTGTGTCATGTAAGATGGCGATGACTGAACTATTACTTCAGCATTTTCCCGTGAAATTTGATCGGAAGGGCTACATTGAAATTTCGTAAAGATTAAGGACTAAACTGGAAAAATGGAAAAGTTAAGGACTTGATTAATATTCCTATAATAGGTCTAAGATTGATTGAGTAATTTTCTCCAAAAATTATTTCTTTCTTTATTTTATTTTATTTAGAGCATATGTTTCCTAGGGGTGTGCAACGGAAACTGCCCGAACCGGGACCGGACTGGACCGGACCGGACCGGCCGGTTTTGGGCGGTTCCCACGATCGGCGGTCCGGTTCCCGGTTCCAAGGTGGGAACCGGACCGACCGGACCGGACCAATTTTTATATATATAATTTATATACATATAATATATAAACACATATAATATATTAATATTATATATAAAATTTGTTGTAATCGGAATTGCAATTGAGGTAACAACCTCTTATGTGGCCAAGAGACCACCAAAGCTCTTAGAAAACTTATTTATTAGTTTTATCTTCTACTCGATGTGGGATAAGGCTCTAGGAGTTCCTCATGCTCACTCTCTCTCTTGCTCCCCTCACTTGCAAACGGAGTCCGACATCAACTAAACATTTAAAGCATAGAAGAGAGATTGTCTATAAAACCTAAGTCAAGCACATATTTTACTCAAATTGTTCATGGCTTTTATGCTTAAAATTAAGAGTGAAACACATAAATTATGATTAATATTCACGCAAGTGAAGTTTGAATATTTTGCACGTGAAAACACGTATGAGTAATTTTATTAGATCGCCCAAGAACCGAATTGAATTGATCGGTCCGGAGCATGGTCGTTCTTTAATGAATGGTCGTTATTTAGTGAAAAAAAAAAGTGCCGATCCTATTGGACCGAACCGGACCGGACCGGAACCAATGGTCCGGTCCACGGTTCCCAAAATTGGGAACTGGTTTTCCCGGTCCGGTTCCCGGTTCCACCTTGGAATCGGACCGAACCGGGAACCGATCACCCCTAATGTTTCCTCTATTTAGTTTTGTCGAGTATAAAAGTCACACAATGGAAAAAATACAAAAATTTGACGTGTAATTTAATCGTGCATATTTAAACTCAATAAGAAATTAGAGGGTTTTTCTTTTAATTTTACTTTGAAGAATTAGATCTTTCCACATCTTCTAGTACTTCCTCTTTCTATAATATCGTTGTCTTGCATTGAATTATGGTGCGGGTTATGAAACACCAACACTCTTTTAGAGCTTTCGTGTTATGTCGGACATTTTGATACGTGTTCAACACTCTCCGACATTCTTCAAAATTCTTTGATATTCAGAAAATTTGATATCTAGTCAACTTTTTCGATATTCTTCAACACTTGAGTTCTGAAATTCGATATGCATATTCATAATTTCGACATGCATGTGGTCAATTTTAAAAATTTTCATTAAATGATGGGTCAAAATGTAAATATGTAAAATAATAAAAATAATGAAAATAATAAAGGGAGAAAGAATAAAAATATAGTATTCTCTTTTCTTCTGACTTTCACTTCCCATAACACACAATTCACCTCTCGGGTATTTTCTCTTCTTTTCCGACACACTCTAATATGCGAGTTTAGAAAGTGAATTGCTTGCTTTTTCTTCATCAAGTTTGATCGATTATTGAAATGGAATTGAATTTGTCAAATTGAAACAATGAATGATAGTAACAAATAGTCGATTCATGTTTTTAGTATAAATTCATTCTATACTCTTTTATTATTATTTATTTATTTGTGAATTTGAATGAAATTAATTTGATTAAGATAATCATAAAAATGATAGTTTATCATGTATATATGGAATATACAACATTCCTTAATGTGTCGAAATTCTATATTTTTGAGAAACAATGTGTTGACGTGTCGTGTCGTGTGTTGCGTGTTAGTGTCGATGCTACTTAGGGTGTGGAAGACAATACAAGAAACTTTTCAGAATTATAAGTTGAAAGGGAGGATCGGCTTCCTATTTGAAGTGATTTTTATTTGTTTTTATTCTTTGCTAGATTAGAGTATGGCCCAATTCATGCAACTTTAATATTTCTATCCGAAACATTTGATGTTGGGGTTATCTCTTATTAGCTGTGGACATGGCTAATGATGGGTCTATGAGTGTGATATCCTTTGAGCTAGCTTTTGGAATGAGAGAAGCCAAAAACTACCCATTATTGATAAAAGTTTGTCAACAAGTATGAATCCAACTCTCACATAAGAGACTTACAGGTTGTGGAAGAGATCGGTGGTTGGTGGTCGGTGGTCGGTTTATAAGTGTGATAGAAAGTCTCACATTTTGAGTTAGTTTTTAGGATAAAAGAGGCCTAAAATCATCCATGATTGGTCTTAGAGCCTAGGTTGTCAACAAGTCTAGACCCAACAGTTACACGGGAGAATTATGGATCGTTGAGGTTGACCTAGGTTTGATGTGTGAGAGGAGATTGTTGAGGTTATCTAGAGCTAGTGGTTACTTTTTAAGCATGGGAGAAAAATCCATTTTAACTAGCTTTTAGGGTGAGAGAGATCGAAAACCTGAAAGTCTAAGTTGCCAATAAATTTAGGCCCAATAGTTGCACTTGAGAGATATGGATTGTTGTGGCTTCAATTTTAGGCTTAACATCGGTTGTAGAATGGATTGAAGGTTAATTTATAAGTGTGAAAGAATGTCTCATTCTTTGAATTAATTTTTAGAGTGAGAGAAGCTCAAGATTACCAAATATTTGAAACATCAGCACGATGTAGATATATAATTTTTTTTTTTCAATACAAACGGGGTCTTTCTGATAAATATTATGTTTCAACGAAAAGGATGCAGTCTTGACTACAACGCAGCATCGTGCGCTGGAAGCCGCCCCGACGATTCTCGAGGCTCGGAAATCTGTCCTTTTCTCGTCTTCATCCGTCGACTCTTCTTCTGGCGCCTTCCTTGTTGTTAGTTTTGAAACATCTTCGGTGTATTATTCTTAATAATTACTTTTTTCCTCCTCGATTTGACCTCTGATGTTTGTTTTAGATTAAATAATCTGTGGTGAGCACGTGAAATAAATCTCTCTCTTCAGCTGCCGGTTTGGCGGTGCCGGCAGTTCAATTAAATCCAATGAATTCTCCTCCTTTTTTTATTATAAAATTTATTTTTTGACCCTTTTGTGTTAGGTATAGGTTGAAAGCTAAAATTCTTCAAAGTTGACAGACGTTGCAAAAGTTGCGGATAAGTATATACTCTACGGACGACGAAGACGAATTCCCTCTTACAAATGGTCAAAGTTTGACATTCTCGTATGGCTTGCATATATTCGGAAAGGTGAGTTAGGATAATCTCATTACTACTAGTATTATTTATTTGTTTCTAATTGACTGAAAAGAAAAGCCTTTCTCCTTTTCTATTTATTAATCGATCGTGATACAAAGCGTAAGTAGGGTGAGGTATGCACACGACGCTTTATTCAAGGCAAGCTCCCCAAAGCAATAGAGCGAACCTTGCGAAATAAATTATGCCACAAAATGAAATTTAATTTAAAGAAAAGGGGAAAATGGGTTGAATCGGTCAGTGATTACAGCTTAATTTAGAACAAATTAATGCATGAGTAGTCTATCGATATCTCTAATTGACGCGAGTTCAAAATTAGATGATGAGACAAGTCATTGGGTTGCCGTGAGCCGCCTCACTTGGCAATCACGGGTTGACCGCAACCGAAATGTGTGACTGATCTCGTGAGTTCACTTGCATTTTCAAGTTGAAAGTTAGATAAAAGAGGGCAAAGGCCTTGAGTTGCCGTGAGCCAATTTGCTCATCAATCAAGGGTTGACTGTAGCTGAAATGTACGATTGATCTTGTGACTTCATTTGCACTTTCAAGTTCAAACCCCTTGATTTTGAAAATCAGAGTTACTATTTCTATTAGTGTATTTTGACGGAAATTGCTCAATCCAAAGACATTTTGCAAAGAGGGAGAATAGAAAGTTATTGCGGACAAAAAAGGAATCCAACCATCGCCATCAAACATGTGTTAAATGAATGATCTTTTTATACCGAGAAAAAGCATTTTTTTTTCTCACGTAGTTTATGCCATGAAATCGGGATTTTTTATATATATATATATATCCGATTTGAATTTTCCGAACCATAGAATAATCAGAATGTCGGAACTTCAGAGATGGCTGTTTCCTATCTGGAAGCCACTTTGACGATCTCTCCAGATTAGCATTCAAAATACATGCGCCCGCTATTTGACCACGAGACTAATTACCTCTTGCGGCCCTAAGTTCCACCCCTATTTGAATGGTGGGCATAAAGAAAAAAGATTAAATCTTTGAAGTTTAGGTCACATTTCTTTTACGAAGTCAGGAGTTTGATTTATAACATGAGCGAACCTCTGAATAGTTTGTTTTGCCTAATGGCCACATGCCTGGTGTAGAGAGATATCTTGGCCACTTATATTTTGGTCAACTGCAATGACGAGCTCTCCGACCTTGAATATATGGGATGGAATGAGGAGTAGTTGTGCCTAATATCGTACATTTTTAAAGGAAATATAGGGGCCCGCAATAATGCCGAGAGAGAGAGAGAGAGTTGGTGAGGCTGGTTGATCCTTGCCGCCCTTCTACTTATAACTATCCTAAATATCAAGATAGACATATTTCTACCGTAAAATATGTCCAAATGTATTTGTGTCTCAATCATATGAACTTTTCGATGCGAATTGCATAAAATCCTAACAAAAGCTAGATCTCATTTAAAATGTGAATCATTTGTGAAGTTTGAATCATGAGGTATCATAATATAGTACGGTCTGGATCTGGGTTGGGATCGGAACAACCACAGCGAACTAGCCCGATCCGAGCTGAACTTTGACCATCGCTCACCCATGTCGGCAATGGTTCTCGGACATAATCAGGCCGGGCACAGGTTGGGCCGACGAAAGAGTTACCGGTTTAATTAATCCATGTTTGACGTGGAACCAAAACAAATCTGTCCCTACCGGCCCAAGCTGTGAAAGATGTTTTCTGCTTGGGTTAAGGAAACCAAACCGTGGCCCTTCCAAGTGCCAGCCCAAAAGGCATTTAGGAAAAGAAAGTAGGGCTTGTTTGGTTTGGCTTTGGGGAAATGCTATTGGGGGAATGTAAATACTTTTGAGATAAAGGGATTTGCGGAAATATTACACCGTTTGATAAATTGTAGCATTGAAAAGCAACTTAACATAAAATACCGTTTGGTAAAATTCACCTTTGTAATTAACTTTTGCTATTTTTTATTTTTTATTTTATTTAAGTCAGAATATCAAATTCCAGTGGCCAGCCAACCGCCGGCCAACCAGATTTGGCCGCCAGATCACCAGATTTGGCGGCTTGGGGTTGCGGAGGCCAGATCTAGCGGCCTTAGGTCTCGACCTTAGGCGGCGTCGCTTGGTCGCGCGGACCTTAGGCGGTGTCGCTTGGCTCGTGCGCGCTAGGCGACGCCGCCTGAGGTCGTGTGGACCCAGGTGACGCCGCCTGGGTCGCGGGTCCCACCACCTCGGGCGGTGGTCGCCGGGGACACGGGACCCCCACGTGGCGGTGGCAACTACCGAAGAAGCCAAACTCTCAGGCGGCGGGGAAGACGAAGAAGACAAACGGAGAAGAAGGGGGAAGAAGATGAATAGTGAACGGGCATTTCCGAAATGCCAAATGCTCAAAACTAGTCCTCCCCAGCATTGGGCTTTCAGCATTGGGAATGCTGACATTTGGCCAAGTAGCTTTCGAAAATGGTTGCCAAACACCAAATATTTTTCTCAAGGGGCTTTGGGAGCCCAAAGCTCATTGGGAAAGCTGAATCAAATGGGGCCATAGTCGTTTTGAGATGGTAGAGTAGTGTTTTGATTCTTCATTGTCTTGCCAAAAACGAATTCTACTCGTGCAGCATGGATTTACTCACATCTTAGATCTTTTGTCTTGTCTTATTGGGAATCGTCTTAGACACGTGAAAGTAAACGGCTAATATATGAAGTTCTGTAATCTGTTGTATCTCACGTTACATTTCTTTAACATTTGTCTTGAAAAGCTCGACACACATCAATTATCCAATTTCCGAAGTCAGCATTTCTATCTTTCGTTGAAGTACACACCATCATTCTTTATCCCTGATGATAGGTTCTTCCGTGCTTCGGTTTGTCCTTGAACACAAACCATGATCTCCACCATTCTTTATTTGCATAGACCAGTAAAAAATTGTCAATTTATCAAATGAGGATAACTAGAATACTATTTTGGACATATTGCATTAGCAAATTGACTCGTTCTCCTCGTGCAAAAAAAGTTATAAATCTAAGACTTCTTTTGTTTTGCGAAAAATATCATATTTTCGGAAAATATTTTTCAGAAAGTCATTTTTTCAGGAAAATGATGATATTTTCGGTGTTCAGCTGAGATTTGAAAATGAAGTGGAAAATATCATTGTTCGGTATTTGATGTGATTTTCTAAGAAATTTTTTAAAAAATTGAATTTTAAATTTTTAATCAACCAAAAAATTAATTTTAATTTTTATAATTTTAAAAAATTGGACTTGTAATTATTTTTAATTTTAAAAATGTAATTTTATCTTTTTTCCTTTTCTTTTCTCTTCTCCTTCTTCCTTCTTCCTCCTCCTTTGTCTACCATCACATGCCTTGACGACGGGCGGCTGCCCGACAATTGGCCAAGACATGGGTCGACAAGTTCAAGGCTCGGTTGATCCAAGTGAGCTCGAGCTTCGATGAGGCCAGCAAACTTGCAGCTCGGTAGATTGAAGCGAGCTTGGGCTCGCCTGAGGCGGATTTGGCAAGTTGGGCAAGGCTTGAGCCTCGCCTGAGGTTGCTAGATGTCAATGAGGCTCTAGCGAGGCTCATGTCTCGCCCAACTCACTGAATCTAGGCTTGGGCAAACTCAAGCTCGCCGAGTTAGGCAAAGCGAAGCTTGCTGGTAGTTTTTTGTCAAATAAACTAAGATGTATCTTGTCCCACATTGAAAATATGTGAGTAAGTATGTGGATGAGAGTTGGCACTAATCAACAATCATTATTTTTTATTTATTGGAAAATTCGGATTTATTTTATAAAAAATTAACCATAGCATCCTGTTGAAATAGTTGGACTGTTTAGAGAGGTTACTTTTTTTTTTTATAATTAATTATTTATTTAATTCCTAATTTTATTATTTTTTTAATGGTTATATCAGAGTTTATACCTGTTTAGACATAACTTCTTAATTCTTAAAAGGTTATGTCTGTTCGAATATAATTTATTGTTTTTGCTATAAGTTACATAATGTATCTATTCGAATATAACTTCTTGTTTTTGCTATAAATAACTGAATGTGTTTGTTCAATTACAATCTTCTTCTTTCATTTTCACTTTCTTTCAAGAGAATATATAGTCATTGTTTCTAATTGTTTCCCATAAAATATATTGGAGAAGTATTAGAATTGCTATATAGTATTTTTATTTGAGGTTTTGTTATATCCAGGAAGAAATTTACCAGTAACCCTTAGTAACGTTATGGGGCAAATAAATCCTTAAAGAAATTTAAATGATATCACGCCTCAAAGTCCAACTTACTTATTCTATCTAATTAAAAAATCTGATTTTATTATTTTACCCAATTCGAAATCATATTTTACCAACAATTTTAAGTATTTATTTATTGCAACAATGGAGTTAGAGTCGATCAAACTCAAGTTTTGCTCAGCGCATTCATTCTGCTTTGCCGCAAGTGCGGTTCTGCTCAAATCAAAATTCTGGATCCCAATTTGAAGCATGGAAACAAGATACCTCAGTTGCGCGCATGAAAAGTGAGCGAAACTGAAGAAGGCATGAAGGAGGCAAGGCAAAGGGTCAATTTTCTATCTAGCTCTCACTCGCATGACCAACCTAAAATTTCCCATTAACAACTGTGATTCTAACTTATTGCGGGGAGACCATTTTCACAGAGAGGGACGGAGGAAATTCCTCTTTTTCCCCCCTTTATGGGCAGAGAATGAAATCTCTCTCTCGCCGATTGAAGTGATGATCGCTGACCTCCATTGTCAATGATTATAGGTCTCCATTTTCACTCTTGATCATGGGGAGGATCTTGATCAGATTGCTTAGATTTCTCTTTTTCGTGGACGCTATTCACAGAGAGAGTTGAGAATATGAGAGAAAGCACTCGCTGAAGATTGATCTATGACATTTGTTAGTCATCTCAGAGGTAACTAGCTATTCATCATTATCGCTATTGTAGCTGGCGGAAGGAAAACGGGATTTACTCTGTTCCACCCTGCTTTGGCATTGAGGACCTGAACGAAAGGAGTCGCAATTGAATCCAATTGCTCACTTTGATTCCAATCAGCAGTGATGGCCAAAGCTTTTTCCCTTGGCCCAGTCACAAATTATAGTTTCGTCATCATATGTAAAGCAATGGGTGACAATCACTGTAAGTTTCCATGGTCGACTTAGTCCTCTGCAAGGGGAGAGAACTTGGAAAGGGATGAGCAAGCGAGGTATAGCACATGATGTTGTTTCATATCTTGCTATTTGAAATCTAGAAACCTCAACACAGTGCTTCACCTTTTTAATCAGATGAAGGAGATGGGATGCCATCCAAATTTTGATGCGTACATGTTGATTAAAAAGTTTTGTCGATGGCTCCAACTTGATGATGTCTTCAAGCTATGGAATGCAATGATCGAGAATGGACTGAGTCCTGATTGCAACTCTTATATTGTGTTGAATCATGGACTCTTTTAGAATGGAAAGTTGGAAGAAGTGCACAAATATTTTTGGAGATGAAGGACAAGCGGCCTTTGCTTGATCCTAAAATTTAATGAGATGCTTCAAGCGTGGATGTAAGGGAAACGCACAAGTGTAGATGAGTATACACTTGTGCGTTTACTAAAGAATATGTTGTTTTTGTGTGTTTATATGTTGATAATATGCTTATTTTTGGAACTTATATGGCTGAAGTCATTGAAACTAAGAAGTATCTAACTTACGATATGGGCAATCTAAGAACACCCATTGCTGAGACAATCCTTTCGTGGGACAACTCCTTGAATGAACGCTCAAAATCATGTTTTTCATACTTACGCAAGCATTTTTAGTGTGGTAAATTGTTTGTTTTGAAGTTTGCAATTTTTTATACTTAAAGTTGTTGAGCTCTTTTAAAAAAATATTTTGCATGGTGATTGTTACATGTTTAGTCCACCAATTCCACTAAAGAACATCAAGATGGACTAATTTAATGAATGACGTGGAATGGATTGAGCATACTAAATGAGATGAGTCGGGATGATGAAAGGCAAACCCTATCTTATACACAGTCCCCTACTCATACACTTGTGAGATGAGTATAGGAAGGTTCATACCCACAAAGTAAAGAGTTCTCTCGCAAAAGGTACGACAACCAAAGTGATGAGGGGCAGTTCATTTCTCTATCCCAAATACTACAGGTTATCCATTGTTTAACCCCTTTCTTATACACTTGTGGAGATTTTTTTTTCAAATTATCCCTGTCAAGAACCATCCCACATCGGGGCAAATTGGAGGTAAGACAACATCATGAGATGAGGAAAATGAATTTTTTTTTTCTTGCTCTCTTCAAGTCGTGCTATTATATTGAATTCATGTGGTAATTTAAGTGTTTTAGGATGACGAAGATCATTTCTTTCTCTATCCTACATACGTATATCCTTTGCACAGCCCATTTGAGCCTGCAATTTCATTTCTTTAAACCCAGTTGGTGATCATCTCCTACAGTAGGGCAAGGCAAAAGGTAGATGAAGACCCTTGTGTCATTCAAAGTGTAATTGCTAGATGTGTGCATTGTGTGTAAGAATCGAAATCAAAATAGAGCTAGGGGGCATGAAAAAGTAGTGCGCCTAGTAAAAGCAAGGCCAATGCCCATGAAAAAGAAGTAAAGACAAAAATAAATGAAAATTAGGGGCAAAAAAGTAGTGTGCTTGGTAAAAGCCAGGCCAATGCCCATAAAAGTAAATGAAAAATAGTGTCAAATAGATGACTATCAATTGCAAAAATTGTATCCCAATGGAGCAGTACTCAAAGAGTCAAGATCAATAGTGCATTTATAATGACAATCCTTGGTGAAGGAGAAGACCTGCGATAATGCCTAGATGATCATCAACTTTGACCTCTATACACATCTTTGAGCCAAATAATCTTTCGTTTCTCAACCTATGAACCTAGCCTACGTTACGTCTCTTGCAAAGTCTCTTCTGATTATGGCACTTGAATTAACATAGGGGTTCACATGTCTTAAGCATTGCTTGAAGAAGTGCAGGCAAGATCATTTCTTTCTCATTTTGCAGGGTTCTTGACTTGTAAACCCGGAGATAATTGTAGAATTGTTCTTTCAATAGCCTTGATTGAAAGAGTCCCCTTTGTTAAGCCATCGACCAAGCTCATATTATGGTCTATGTTAAAGACCTCTCATATTGGTAAGGTCATATCGCTTGCAAGAATATTTGAACCTTTGTCAATATGATGATGGTGAGATGAAGTGATTCTCATAAAATAGCCATTATAAATGAGAATGAGTGTAAGTCCTTATTAACTAAAAGTCTCTCATTTAGTATTCTTAGGAAATCCATGTCATGAGTGAAAATTGTCTTAAACGATAATTTTCTTTAGTCGAAATTTGGGTGATGCAAAAGTCATTATGTATGAACCTTGATTGAATTGATAACAACTTTAGTGGATTTTGAAGTATGCGTTCCAAAATAGCCTTAATTGCTTATTTCTTTGGTGAATACATTTTTGCTCTAATCATGTCTGACAGGTAATGTTTTCTCAAAGACTCAACAGTTCTTGACATTCAGGTTCCTTTCAGAATGCCTCATGATATTAGGAGATGAGAAACCTTCATGAACGTTCAAGGTATGTCCTCAATGTTCTAAAACTTATTTTTACCAGGAGGTGAGAGACATTCACAGAATATCTAAGTTCCAGGAGACATATCCCCAAGAATCAGAGATATCACTAGGTAAGTATATCTCTACCCATACTTTAAATACTTGTCATTGTGCAGGTATTCTCTCAAGTGCACCGACACTCGACTTGGTCGAGCTATGCCCCAAAGATTTTTCTCCAGATTCAGTCTGATTAAGGTGACCAAAGAAAGATTCGGGTCCTAGTCAGATGATCTATGCTGTAATGCTAGGCGATCGAAGAAAGGTTCAGGTCCTAGTCAGATGATCTATGCTGTATGCTAGGCGATCAAAGAAAAGTTTGGGTCCTAGTCAAGCAAAACCTCATTTTAGGCGACTGTAAAAAGGTACCGGTCCTAGAAAATATTTATTACTTTAACAGGTGACCGTAGAAAGGTACGGGTCTGGGAAAAGCTGTTTCCTATTCAGGTGACTGTAGAAAGGTACGGGTCCTGAAAAGTGATTTCCCGTTTAGGTGACTGTAGAATGGTACAGGTTCTAGACAATATTTATTGCTCTAACAGGTGATCGTAGAAAGGTACGGGTCTTGGAAAAAATTGTTTCTCATTCAGGCGACCGTAGAAAGGTACGGGTCTTGGAAAGTGATTTCTCATTTAGGCAATCGTAGAATAGTACGGGTCTTAGATAATATTTGTTGCTCTAATAGGTGACCGTAGAATAGTACGGGTTCTAGACAATATTTATTACTCTAATAGGCGACTGTAGAAAGGTATGAGTCTTAGAAAAGCAATTTTTCCATCAAAGCGATCGAAGAAAGGTTCGGCTCCTAGACAATCAAATACTGCCATACTAGGCGACCGTAGCAAGATACAGGTCCTAGGAAAGTGGCCTTCTTACAAAACCCTGTTATTATTCTGGGCGACCGTAGAAAAGTACGGGTTCTGAACATGTAACACCAGTTATCTTGAATTGCTCTACCTCTCAAAAAGGTAAGTTATTCCAAATAGGTTCAATTATTGTTTACATTAGCATTTCCATGCATCATATAAATGGCATTTCAAAATGGGATTCATTTTCCAACAACAAATCATTCATTGCGTGTGCATGATCAAAATTTAGGTCTCAATTTGTCTTTGAAGACAACCTCTACAAGCTCACCTTCAAAGAGGGGTAACTGTTGACACCTAAATTTTGACAATCCGATTAGTTGTTTACTGCATTAAAAATTAGGGATTAATTCTTAACCCCTAAACAAAAATATTAAAATTTAATTGCATAATATATAGTTTTAGGAGCATTTATTATTTAGTTTATAGTTGCATTTGTATTGGACCGGTAGACGAGTTTGAACTAATGGTTCTAAAATTTAATTTAGCGAATTGGACTAAGCCCGCAATGAGAGAGAATTTAGCCAAGGCCATGAACATTGTTAGTGGTAAAATATATCATATAGATTGGAGGGTTGAATTAAGAAAGATGAATTTCTCAAGGGGCAATCATATTATACTCGTTTGAGTTTTTGGCGATTGGTGGACAAGATGAAGAAGATATTGACAATATTTTGATGGAATCGACCCAACCACTTGTCTAACTAAATTGGGAATGTGATTTGCGGGCAATGGGTTAAGAGAAAAAATTTGATTTCTGCACGTGTGAAATTTAAAAAAGAAAAGGGATAAAAATCATAATATATTCAGCATCTACAAAAGGAGCAAAGACCTGCTCTCTTTCCTTGGAAGATCCTCAGCTACCCTACATATAAAAAGTGTTCGTAAAATTCTAAACGCAAGTGCACGTATCGAACAAGTAATATAATGATGAGAAAAAGTATCATTCAACGGAGATCGATGATTAATAAACCAATTAAATACTAAAATAGACTAATTCTAAAATTTATCTAACAGATCAAAATATAATTAATAATAAATTAAAAACGAAAATTGTAGACTAAATGCAGTAAATTGATAAGATAAATATGTTAGAGCATCCGATTTCACCATAACCATTAGATATGAATTTCATATTGTTGTGAATATAAGAACGATATCAAACATGTGATAGCAGAATTTTCTAATCTATTTACTATCCTATCTCTAGGAATAGCAAACCTACTCAGCTTATTAATCCACTATATCCCTATGTGAATTAAAATAAGCATAAGTGCATTAAAAACTATAAATATTCCCACCTTACAATGAGCCTTTTGGATCACTTTATCACCGAAAGCTACACAAATAACGCGGTATATCTCTATCGACGTTTAATTCATGATTATACATTATAATGAGCAATTACATATTATCACTTCTCAGTCTCAAATATGCACATCAGATCATTCGAGTGGCGGCCAATCACTCAAAAGCATTAAGCACAATAATATATAACTCACATGAATGAAAACAATTGTAAAACATAAAAATCATGAAATTCACATCATCATGGTTAGGCTATATCGTAGCCCTAACAAAAGAAAATTAGAACATAGTAGAAGAAAAAATAAAAATATAGATCAAACCCAGCATCTTGAATCAAAGGACAAGAATTCTGTCACCACTTTTGTCTTCTCTTCAAAATACTTGAAAAACTCCCAGAAGAATGAAAAAAACCGATCTAACTAAAACCATAGCTGCTCTCTCTGTTTCCTATTTATAGGAGATCTAAAATATCTATTTTCCAACGCTTGCAGATAACATTAGGGAACAAAATCAAGAATTGCCTGATTTGATATCCATCTTCCACTGCTGCTTTTATTTGAATTCCTGATAGTTGCCATTCTTTTCATCATCCTCTCCATATCTCATTATTCTGCATAAATAAGGAAAATTCAAATAATCAAAAGGAAATCCAAATATTTTCTCATAGATAATGCATTAATTACTGCCTAAAATAGGTAAAATAACTCTATTTTTATAGAGTTATCAAAAAGCAAGACCTATTATGAGAGAAAGGGGATGGGGGATTGGATCTAAGATACTCAACACACATAATAGAGAGAAACACACGTGAGGGAGAGAAGAGAGAGAAGGGTCCTCTCTTGGCGGCCCCCTGTTGCGTGAGTCCTTTGCCTCGTTGTTGCCGTGCCGCTGTTGCTCCCTTCTCGGTGGTTGCTACTGCTGTCCATGGAGCCGCCCCTTGTTGCCTAGTGATCGAGCTGCTGCTACTACTTCAATCTGAACCTGCGCGACAACGTACTTGCTCGCTATTACATCACTGCTATACACTGGCATGTCTTTGCTATTGTTCATCGCTGTTCTATTCCATAACACTGTCCAGTCCGGTCTCCATCAACACTAACGAGATGTTCGATTAGCCGTGAGTTCCAACACTTGCTCGGAGAGGGAAGTCAAAAGAAATAATATGTAGAGAGGGCCAAGTGGTGAAAATCTGTTGAAAGAGACTTTGATCACTGCTTGAAAAGAAGGGTCTTTATGAGATCAATAGGTGGCCTTAAGAAGGAATAGCAATCCCAGTTCTAACAAAACAAACCGAGCCAAGCCGTGACTCGTTGTACTCTTGGTCGTGGTTTAATCTCGACGTCCATCTCCAATTTGTGAGCCCGACGCTGTTTGCTCTTGCTTTAGTTCTGCAGGTCCTTCATAGCCATATCACTGTGGCTGGTCGCCACTAGCCACCACCCACCGCTCACCATCCCGCTAAGGAGCTGGTTGCGATCCCGGTTCGATCACGCTTGGTCCAAACTTGGAAAGAGTATCCTCAAATTAGGTAAGGTGCACATCTCTAGTATATTTGCATATTTTACTACCTAATATATGTTTATTAATATCTAACATGCCTATCTAATGAGTGATAGACATACCTCCCAATTAAGATTTATTTCCTAATTTGCAACCGCATATAATCTTTGATTCCACCTATAACGCTTTAGATGGAATCATTGATTTCGCAGGAACTTATAAAATTGATATTTTGATCTTTAAGGCTTTAGATCAATTTAACGATTTTATTCACGAAATTTCAGATGATTAGATATTGTTTCCATATTTGAATCGACTGGATGATACCTTTGCAGATTAAATGGTTTGAATATTTTGTTTGCTTTATTTATCCTGAAAATACAAAAAAGATTGCATTTGCATATCATGTAGATTAGAATTGATTTCCTAGATATAATTGCATGATAGAATAGTTAGATACCTTTCTAATTATATTAGAATGCATATTTAGATGACATCTAGGTTAGATAATATCTTTGAATTAAATTGCGTGTTGAGATAAGTTAAGATAGGATTTATGTTAGTCTGTTTCCTAACTTATAATAGATTATATCTCACTTTAGGTAGATTTTTACTTTAAGTAATTTTTAATTACGAATTTTAATTAAAAAATATAAAAAATATCATGCATGTGTCATATAAAATTAGGTTCATGTCGTTTAGTAATTGTTGCTAGGTCCATTTAATTAGAAATTGCTTGTCATTAGAATTAGGCCATTTAGTTAAATTGCATGACATATAGCTTAAATTTCATTAAACAAGAGCAAATCCTAAAAAAAAAGATTGAGTGAATGCGTGTTAATTAAGAATCATATTTAGGGTTTTTGATGTGAATTTTGAGCTAACATTGCAGATACTTTCGTTATTATGAGGTAAGTCCTGTAATTTATTTATTGCTTTCTTGGGTGTTAAATTGGTGGTTTGCGCACCCGCATGGTGACCTCATATGTTAGGGAAGTAAATCAATCCAAGCTGCCTGCAAAACATTTTTTCAAAATAAAAGAAAAATGTACTGAAAAGGCGTTAGAGAAATTTAATGTAATCAAGTCCTCGAACTCACAATTTCTAGTTCGCATAAGTAAAGTAAATCTTCCATTACTTGAGTTTTTAATCGACTCATCAAAAATAGATCAGTGGCGACACCTAATTGAAAAATCATTTGCATGTTAAGAACTTGAACCTAAATCGTGAATTGGTATGGGTTTGTGAGAGCTAAGTTTAGGCTTAGTAATTCATTAGCCAAACTTTAGGTGGTGCACTTTAGGTTAGGTCGCGACACTTTCATTTTTAAAATGAAAGATTTAGGTGAAGTAGATACTATCTTGAATATTAAAGTTAAAAAAAACATAATGGAGGTTATTCTATGATCCAATGTAATCACGTTGGAAAATATGACATTTTGGTTTCAAAGAAATGCGTACTTTATTTGATTTTGGTGTTAAATTGAATTATAATATTAGTAGAGCAGTAGCACGACTTGAATATGTGAGTGCTGTAGGGTCTTTAATGTATGCAATGCATTGTACTAGACTTGATATTTCCTATTTCGTGTGCAAGTTAAGTAAGTATACTAGTAATTCAAGTATAAAATATTGGAGGGCCATTACTAGGATTTTGGTTATCTTAAGAGGAAAAGAAAAATTTGGGATTGTTCTATAATAATTATTTGGTTGCATTAGAATGATACATTGATTCTAATTGGATTATAACTGTGCGTAATAAACAATCCATTACTAGATGGATTTTCACATTTGATAGTTGTGCTGTTTCTTGGATGAGCAAGAAACAAATGTGTATAATTCACTCAACTATGGAATTTGAATCATTACTTTAGCAGAAATTGGGAAAGATGCTAAATAGATTAGGAATTTGTTGTTGGATATCAAATATGACTTAGTCCTATACCGCATATTTCTATCCATTGTGATAGTCAAGTTACTTTGGTAAGAGCTTATGGTAGCACTTATAATGGTAAGTCTAGACATGTTAGTTTAAGATATAAATATGTGAGACAATTGATTAAAGATGTTACTATAACAATTGTTTATGTGAGGTCAACCAATAATCTTGCAGATTCTTTGACAAAAGCTTTACCAAGAGACATGGTAAAAATAACCTCACAAGAAATGGGGTTGGAACCCTTTAATTTAAATTACTAGTAACGGTAACTCGACATTTTTCTAGAACATCACTAGTTATAAGGTTTAATGAATAAGAATAAGTTATTGAATATGATTGTTTGATACTGATGCTAACCTTGATATGAGAAATCGGTATTGTCTGTTACGTTTTGTAGATTGAATCAAATTTTAGTTAAAGTATAGTATAGTTTTATAATATGTTAATAATAATAGAAACACATGATAGATACTTCATCTATATGAGCTTAGAAGTGATATCACTTTTTATGAAAATTAGGATTGCTTTCTAGAGAGTTTATGAAATAGGATCAAACATAAAGCCATAACAGTGTGGAGTAATATAAAACTTCTTGCTGAAACAAGATATTAATATATATACAATATGTTAAATTCTATTATTTAAAAGTATAAATTTAAAGTCGAGCTACTTGTTACTTTGATGAAGTTTTGAGATGCTTGCATTAAGTAAATGTTTAACTCGAACGAAACCTTTATATATGTATATTAATCTCACATAAATTTTGGCTGTATATTTTTTAATGTTTTATTTTTGTAATTTTGTTTTACAAATAAAGTGGGGGATTGTTGATAGTTTGTCTATAAAATAAATTAAGAGGTGCCTTGTCCTACATTAGAAAAAAAAATGTGAGTGCGCATGTGGACGAGATTTGATACTAATCAACGATCATTATTTTTTATTTATTGGAAAATTCGGATTTACTTTTATAAAAAATAATCATAGCGTCTTGTTAAAATAGTGTAACTTTTTAGAAAGAGTTACAATTATTATTTTTATTTATTTAATTCCGAATCTTATTATTTCTTCCAATGGTTATCTCAGGATTCATATTTGTTTAGAGATAACTTCTTAATCCTTTGAAGGTCGTGTCTGCTTGAATATAACTCTTATTTTTGCTATAAATTATTGAATGTGTCTGTTTGGATATAACTTTTCATTTTTGCTATAAAATGTTGAACGTGTTTGTTCAATCATAATCTTCTTCTTTCATTTTTGTTTTCTTTCGAAAGAATATATAACTATTGTTTTCAATTGTTTATCATGAGAGACCATGGATGAATACTAGAATGCATTTTAGTATTCTTGTTTGAGACTTTGTTGTATCTTGGAGAAAGTTTGTTGGTAACCATTAGCAATATTATGGGATAAATAAATCCTTAAAAAAAGTGGTATTACACTTCAAAGTCCAACTTGCTTGTTCCATCCAGTTCGGAGATCTGACTTCATTATTTTATCCAATTCAAAGCCATATTTTACCAATAAAGCCTTGCCCGCCTCGCCACAGGCCGACAAGCTTGAGCTTGGCTAATATCTAGCAAGTGGTGAGGCTCGAGCTGCCCTGTGGAACGGTTGCCAACTGTTGCTGTGATCGGCAACTAGTCGAGGAAAAGAAAAAGAATAAGAATAAAAATAAAAATAATTAAAAACTTCAATTTTCAAAAATATAAAAAGAAGAAAGAAAATATAAAAAAAAGAAAAAAAGAAATGTGTTTGATGAAAGAAAGTGAGGCGAAAGAAGTTATTGAAAATGTTTTCAGCTTTTTGAAAATTGAAAAACATTATCCCTACTTTTGAAGGTTTTTTGTCTAATAGCAGAAAATGTTTTCCTTGACTAGTTTATTTTTCATGAACCAAATGCCAAAAAAATCCAGAAAATGTTCTCTTGAAAGTTAGTTTTTGTGAAACGAATGGAGCCTAAAAAAATACCAGCATCTCTAATGAAGTACAATATAAGTGCAAGTAAAATATTAAGACGAAAGCATTGAAATGTTTGTGATGCCCGGTGAATAGAACACCAAAAAGATCGACTTAAAATGTATCTTATGTGCATCTACAATTCTGTAAAATAATAGAAGTTATAAAATTTATGACATTTTTACAATGTCTTAAGAGTTGACATTGTAAATACTACTAAACGCTGTGCGATATTAAAAATTTACGTACTTGTGTTTTCACGACAATTTGCATTTGGTTATTGCACAAGGTCGTCAGTCTTTGAAAGCCATCGTAAAATACTAAACAAACCAAAATAATTAGGATATTTGCAACACCATCACTAGAAATGCCGTAAGCCCCTTGAAAACGTCTAAATTTTTAATTACTATAATATTTTATTACTAACGGCATTTTGCACCATGTCACGATGAAAAGTCGTAATCCTTTGAAAAACGGTGCAAAATAACAAAGATAACATCACTTAATATTTACGACGCTTTGAACTGCTTTACGATGAAACGTGGTAACCCTTTGGAAAATGTTTTGAATGACATTTGTATGACGTTGCACAAGTGTATGATGAAAAGTGTTATAATACTTAAAATTATATTTTCATTTAATAGTTTTATCTTTTAGAACAGTTAGTTGTGGTCCCAAAAAATCTTATAAGCCCTATTCATATAGTGTCCTCGTTGTGATTTTTGACCTATTTATCTTAACTCTAAAACATTTTATGATACATACTTTTTATTTTTATTTTTATAAATAACTTATATACAGTGGTAATAGGAAATGGTATGCATGATGGTACTTGGTTATCAAGGGTTTCAATTTAACAAGAGACCATCAATAGTGAGTATTAAAGTCAAGGGCAACCGGTTATTCGGGTTAAACATAGATTAGTGTTCTACGACTGATTAGTCATTGCCCCCTGTTTAGCTAAATAAAAGATAGTATGGCTGACCGACACTAAGGACCTTTTGAGCATAATTGTTATGAAATCACATGCCAATTCCAGAAAAAATAACACAAGCAAACAATCCACTGGACAAATATAATTATTAAAAGAATAGAATCGGAAGAACATGCCAGAAAATTTGTTATCGAAGTTCACCCAAACCTAGATTACGTCTCCATGCATAGGCATTCTACAAATCCACTAGACTTCGAAGAAAATTGGAATGCAACGATAATTTTCTTTCGAGATTAGGCACAAAGAGATTGACAACCTTATAAAGAAAATTGGAATACAACGATAATCCAAATTCTATGTGGCTCACATGAGGGTAGGTCATGATAGGGCTATAATCAACTTGTCTTAAGAAAGGTTTCAACTCAAGGTTTGATGAAGACATCACAAAGCCTAATTACATCTAAAAGCCAGTTCTGTTTAAGAGAATGAGCATGACCAACGTGAATGTCAGTAAAACAAGATTAAAAATTGCGCTGAATACTTAAGACTTTCGCAAGCTTCAAGGTAAATCCTATTTCAATGTCATGAGAATGTCAACAAAACAAGATTAAATCCATCTAATCTGCGAGTGAATCATTGTTGCGAGATGATGCTCGCGTTGTTTAGCGTGAATAATGTGTCCGAGAAGGACCTAGCACATTTCCGAGCGTTATAAAATTTTTCTATTAGACCAAATGTATAGGGTAATCTAATCGATGGAAAATCTTCTATTAGAATAAGCATATGTTTTTTCTTTTAAAAAAATAGGACTCACTTTTAATAATCTAGATATGTGATTGGGCTGATCTAGTAAAGAGCGTGTGGATTTATCCTCGCTAGAAGCGCCGAACGTGAGAGGTCTTATAGCGAAACTCCTGTCTAAAGAGTTAGCATCCTCAAGACTTGGAAAACACATGGAGAACTGTTAGCCTTGGCGACGAAGTTAGGCCCGGCTCTAATTGACCCGCATCCGCTCGTTAATTACCTCTGATTGATAGGTAAGACGAAGCCCAAACGAAATCATTTGAAAATTTACATGCGCGTTTGGGCTTCCATTTTCACGTAACCAGCACTCGTGCAAACCCGAAATGACAGGGAAATAGATAGAGCCACTTGGAAATCTGTCTTAAATGGAGGTACACTTGTTTTTGCGAATATGTCAGCTGTTAAAATAGATAGAGCCACTTGGGCAAGCAATGGAGGCATGGAAATAGCGGCTTCCGTTGATATTTGCTTAGAGTCGCAGTACATTCATGTCGAGACAGTTTTCATATGAACAGAGACATTTGATGAAAAACAGAGCATGTAAACCCCCTAATGACGTTCATTAGGGGGTTACAGACAAAGAAAATGATTTTGCAGATAAGCGGGTGTAGTAGTAATACAACAACTACGTTCCTATCAGTACCAGTGGAGGAAAGGTTACAGACAAATGAAATTCACATAAAACGTGCTTCACCACACCCAAAGCCACAAACTAGCGCCCAATCACTAATAATGCTTTAGCTCGCGATGAACACGAACGGGATTACCAGCATTAGGACGCAGGCAACAGAAATTGGCCAAGGCGAGCCACTAAGAAGAACGGACATCAGGAGACCACATTCAATTCATCCAAGAGCAACAGCTATACTGGCAAAGGCAAGTCGGAAATTTAGATCATCATCTTGCCTTCCCATTCTGAACATAAATCTTCGACGGATGGTTTTAATAGCTGTGCAGATAAGCAAGATGCATGGTGCTCTGGAATTATTGGCCAAACCTATGGAGCTTTCCCTATCGTCGATAAGTTGACGCAAGTCCTGCGCAAGCGAATCAAGACCTTCGTTGATTTGAGCTACGAGCTCTAATGCATTCAACAGATACCCGCATAGCAAGATCATGATCTCGTACCACCACCACTCAAGGCAGACTGAGATGCAGCTAGGGACCGCCAAGTCCACGAGGGACTTGAACGCCTTGAGGCATTCTGACGAGAACCCGCCCCACGTCTTCTCATGCACGCCGGATATTAGTATGTAAAGGATCAGCGATGCCACGAGATTGATATTGGTCAATACGGCAGCCATCGCAACGCCTTTGATCCCGAGGCCGAGCACATTGACGAGGAGGTAATTGATAAGGACGTGGAGGATGATAGCCTGAGCAGCGCAGAAGGTGAGCGGCATTGTAATGGACTGTGAGCGGAGGTATATGCGCAGTGGGTGCAAGAGCGACTGCACGGCAAGGTCAGGGAGCGAGCAGAGGATGTACAGCTGAGCTTGAGACGAGATGTCATCTTGTTGCCCAAAATACAGGAGGATTGGCTTCATGTTGAGTCACAGGACAGAGATGGGGATTGAAGTTAGGAGGAGCAAAAGGATAGTCCTCTGCATGGTGAGGCCAAGAACCTTGTACCGGCCAGCCCCGTAGGCCTGGCCACAGATGGGCTCCATACCCATGGCGAGGCCAGAGAGGACAGAGTAGCCCGTGATGTTGGCAAAGCCGATGGCAAGGGACCTGCCGGCGAGGGCGAGGTCGCCGAGGCGGCCGAGGAAGAGCATTGAGATGGCCGAGCGGGCGTAGATCAGGAGGCCGGTCAAGACCATCGGGACGGCTATCGCAGACAAGGACCGGCCCTCATTGAGCAGGAGGCCGAGGCTGGTCTTGCTGGGATCCTCGGCACTAGGATCTTCTTGATCCCTCCGCCGCGGTGATGTCGAGTCTTTGGGGACCGGGGATGCCAACATGGCGGGCTCGCCTTAATCTGATTTGGTCGGAAATGAGGAATGTTTGTCTGCTGAGGGACAGCGGGTGAAGGAGGAGGAAGGATTGTATGTCTGTATGTGTATGCGAGAGAGAGAGAGAGAGAGTCCTCGGGATGGTGAGAGAGCGAGGCCAGATTTATACAGCAGGAAAATTCATTTTTCGGAAATTCGTAAATGGCATAATTATGACTTTTCTAATTACAAAACTCCAAGAGAAGAAAAAAAAAAAGGCAATTTGACAGGATCAAAAGGTATCCCAGTCCACACTGAAATTCCTTTCAGACGTTTTGACCGCCCATGTCACCCCGTCGTCTTCTTGAAAAAAAAGAGTAAGTATTTCGGAACAGATTGACTTCTTTTTATTTATCAATGCACCCTTCTAATTCCATTCGCGCACTGAAGTCATGAAGAACGTTTCGAAGGCCACACAGCCACTTCCACATGTTCCGCATATTTAAGAATTTCTGGGGCTGTTTTTGCTGTAGATGCCGGGACCATATACTCACGAGCGAGGCCAGATTTATAAAGCAGGAACATTTATTTTTCGGAAATTCGTAAATGGCATAATTATGACTTTTCTAATTACAAAACTCCAACCACTGGGATTCGCCCCAGTAGCCACCCTTCCAACATGAAAGAGGGAGGTGAGGGGTTCAAATCCCCACATTCTCAAGGGGGGATGGGGTGGGGACGCGTAAGTTTCAGGAGTGGGTTTCGACTCCCACGCCGCCCTGCAAGAGGCAGGGCAAAAGTCTGAGGGTGAGTGTAGAGTAGAAATAGAGTAGGACTGACAAAAAAAAAAAAATTACAAAACTCCAAGAGAAAAAGAAAAAGGCAATTTGACAGGACCAACAAGGTACCCCAGTCCACACTGAAATTCCTTTCAGACGTTTAGACCGGCCACGTCACCCCGTCTTCTTCTTGAAAAAAAAAAGAGTAAGTATTTCGGAACAAATTGACTTCTTTTTATTTATTTTCATTTATCAATGCACCCTTCTAATTCCATTTGCACATTGAAGTCATGAAGAACGTTGTCGAAGGCCACACAACCACTTCCACATGTTCCGCATATTTAAGAATTTCTGGGGCTGTTTTTGCTGTTGATGCCGGGACCATATACTCACGAGCGAGGCCAGATTTATAAAGCAGGAACATTTATTTTTCGAAAATTCGCAAATGGCATAATTATGACTTTTCTAATTACAAAACTCCAACCACTGGGATTCGCCCCAGTGGCCACCCTTCCAACATGGAAGGGGGAGGTGAGGGGTTCAAATCCCCACCTTCTCAAGGGGATGGGGTGGGGACGCGTAAGTTTTAGGAGTGGGTTTCGACTCCCACGCCACCCTGCAAGAGGCAGGGCAAAAGTCTGAGAGTGAGTGTAGAGTAGGAATAGAGTAGGACTGACAAAAAAAAATTACAAAACTCCAAGAGAAAAAGAAAAAGGCAATTTGACAGGACCAACAAGGTACCCCAGTCCACACTGAAATTCCTTTTAGACGTTTAGACCGGCCACGTCACCCGGTCTTCTTCTTGAAAAAAAAAGTAAGTATTTCGGAACAGATTGACTTCTTTTTATTTATTTTCATTTATCAATGCACCCTTCTAATTCCATTCGCGCATTGAAGTCATGAAGAATGTTGTCGAAGGCCACACAGCCACTTCCACATGTTCCGCATATTTAAGAATTTCTAGGGCTGTTTTTGCTGTAGATGCCGGGACCATATACTCACGAGCGAGGCTAGATTTATAAAGCAGGAACATTTATTTTTCGGAAATTCGCAAATGGCATAATTATGACTTTTCTAATTACAAAACTCCAACCACCGGGATTCGCCCCCAGGGGATGGGGTAGCCACCCTTCCAACATGGAAGGGGGAGGTGAGGGGTTCAAATCCCCACATTCTTAAGGGGGGATGGGGTGGGGACGCGTAAGTTTCAGGAGTGGGTTTCGACTCTCACGCCGCCCTGCAAGAGGCAGGGCAAAAGTCTGAGGGTGAGTGTAGAGTAGGAATAGAGTAGCACTGACAAAAAAAAAAAATTACAAAACTCCAAGAGAAAAAGAAAAAGGCAATTTGACAGACCAACAAGGTACCCAAGGTATCCCACACTGAAATTCCTTTCGACGTTTAGACCGGCCACGTCACCCGTCTTCTTCTTGAAAAAAAAAAGTAAGTATTTCGGAACAGATTGACTTCTTTTTATTTATTTTCATTTATCAATGCACCCTTCTAATTCCATTCGCGCATTAAAGTCATGAAGAACGTTGTCAAAGGCCACACAGCCACTTCCACATGTTCCGCATATTTAAGAATTTCTAGGGCTGTTTTTGCTGTAGATGCCGGGACCATATACTCACGAGCGAGGCCAGATTTATAAAGCAGGAACATTTATTTTTCGGAAATTCGCAAATGGCATAATTATGACTTTTCTAATTACAAAACTCCAACCACTGGGATTCGCCCCAGTAGCCACCCTTCCAACATGAAAGGGGGAGGTGAGGGGTTCAAATCCCCACCTTCTCAAGGGGGATGGGGTGGGGACGCGTAAGTTTCAGGAGTGGGTTTCGACTCCCACGCCGCCCTGCAAGAGGCAGAGCAAAAGTCTGAGGGTGAGTGTAGAGTAGGAATAGAGTAGGACTGACAAAAAAAAAATTTACAAAACTCCAAGAGAAAAAGAAAAAGGCAATTTGACAAGACCAACAAGGTACCCCAGTCCACACTGAAATTCCTTTCAGACGTTTAGACCGGCCACGTCACCCGGTCTTCTTCTTGAAAAAAAAAGTAAGTATTTCGGAACAAATTGACTTCTTTTTATTTATTTTCATTTATCAATGCACCCTTCTAATTCCATTCGCGCATTGAAGTCATGAAGAACGTTGTCGAAGGCCACACAACCACTTCCACATGTTCCACATATTTAAGAATTTCTGGGGCTGTTTTTGCTGTAGATGCCGGGACCATATACTCACGAGCGAGGCCAGATTTATAAAGCAGGAACATTTATTTTTCGGAAATTCGCAAATGGCATAATTATGACTTTTCTAATTACAAAACTCCAACCACTGGGATTCGTCCCAGTGGCCACCCTTCCAACATGGAAGGGGGAGGTGAGGGGTTCAAATCCCCACATTCTCAAGGGGGATGGGGTGGGGACGCGTTTGTAGACTAAATGCAGTAAATCGATTAGATAAATATGTTAAAGTATCCGATTTCACCATAATCACTAGATATGAATTTCAGATTGTTGTGGGTACAAGAATGATATCAAACATGTGATAGCGGAATTTCCTAATCTATTTACTATCCTATCTCTAGGTATAACAAACCTACTAAGCTTATTAATCCACTATATCTCTATGTGAATTAAAATAAACATAAGTGCATTAAAAATTATGAATATTACCGATTTACAATGAGTCTTTTGAATCACCTTATCACTGAAAGCTACACAAATAACGCGGTATATCTCTATCCACGTTTAATTCATGATTATATATTATAATGAGCAATTGCATATTATCACTTCTCAGTCTTAAACATGCACATCAGATCATTCAAGTGGTAACCAATCACTCAAAAGCATTATGCACAATAATATATAACTCACGTGAATGAAATCAATTGTAAAACATAAAAATCATGAAATTCACATCATCATGGTCAGACTACATCATAGCCCTAACAAAATAAAATTAGAACATAGTAGAAGAGTAAATAAAAATATAAATCAAACCCAACATCTTGAATAAAAAAACAAGAATTCTGTCACCATTTTTGTTTTCACTTCAAAATACTTGAAAAACTCTCAAAAGAATGAAAAACAATCTAACCAAAAACCTAACTTCTCTCTCTCTCTCTCTCTCTCTCAATGTTCTCCGATTTAGAGGATATATCCAAGCTCCAAGCAATTGCACATAAAAAAGTTAGTTGGAGATAAATCTTGATTTGAATTCCTGATTTTTTTGATTTGATATCTATCTTCCACTTTGCTTCTTGATTTGAATTCCTGATCAATTTTTTGCCATTCTTTTCCTGTTTTTTTTTTTTAAATTTTTTTTTAATTTTTTAAAATTTTTATATTCTCCATATCTCATTATTCTGCATAAACAAAGAGGGGCCCTCGCCCGGAGCGAGGAGCCCTCGCCCAATAATCATCCGGTTCTGCATAAACAAAGAAAATTCAAATAATCATAAGAAAATCTAAATATTTTCTCATAGATATTGCATTAATTGTTATCTAAAATAAGTAAAATAACTATATTTTTATAGAGTTATCAGGGACCCTTCTCTCTCTCTTCTCTCCCTTGCGTGTGTTTCTCTTTATTATGTGTGTTGAGATTCTTAGATCCAATCCCCCATCCCCTTTCTCTCATAATAGGTCTAGCTTTTTATACGTAGGGTAGCCGAGGATCTTCCAAGGAAGGAGAGCAGGTCTTTGCTCCTTTTGTAGATGCTGAATATATTATGACTTTTATCTTTTTCCTTTTTTAAATTTCACATGTGTAGAAATCAAGTTTTTTCTCCTCACCCATTGCTCGCAAATCACATTCCCAATTTAGTTAGACTAGTGGCTGGCTCAATTCCATCAAAATATTGACAGTATCTTCTTCATCTTGTCCGCCAATCGCCAAAAAACTCAAACGAGTATAATATGATTGCCCCTTGAGAAATTCATCTTTCTTAATTCAACCCTCCAATCTATATGATATTTTTTTTACCACTAACAATGTTCATGGCCTTGGCCAAATTCTCTCTCGTTGCAGGTTTAGTCCAATTCACTAAATTAAATTTTAGAACCATTAATTCAAACCCGTCTACCAGTCCAATACAAATGCAACTATAAACTAAATAGTAAATGCTTTTAAAACTATATGTTATGCAATTTAATTTTAATTTTTTGTTTAGGGGTTAAGAATTAATCCATAATTTTTAATGCAGTAAACAAATAATCAAATTATCAAAATTTAGGTATCAACAGCTGCCCCTCTTTCAAAGTGAGCTTGTAGAGGTTGCCTTCAAAAATAAATTGAGACCTAAATTTTGATCATGCACACACAATGAATGATTTTTTGTTGGAAAATGAATCTCATTTTGAAATGTCATTTATATGATGCATGAAAATGCTAATGTAAACAATAAAGGAACCTATTTGGAATGACTTACCTTTTTGGGAGGTAGAGCAATTTAAGATAATTGGTGTTACATGTCCAGAACCCGTACCTTTTACGGTCGCTTAGAATAGTAACAGGGTTTTGTAAGAAGGCCGCTTTTCTAGAACTCGTATTTTCCTACGGTCGCTTAGTATGGCTGTATTTGACTATCTAGGATCTGAACCTTTCTCCGGTCGCCTTGATGGAAAAAATTACTTTTTTAGGACCCGTACCTTTCTACAGTCGCCTATTAGAGCAATAAATATTGTCTATGACCCGTACTATTCTACGATCGCCTAAATGGAAAATCACTTTCCAAAACTCGTACCTTTCTACGGTCGCATGAATGAGAAACAGTTTTTCTAAGACCCATACATTTCTATGGTCACCTGTTAGAGTAACAAATATTGTCTAGGACCTGTACCATTCTACGGTCCCCTAAACGGGAAATCACTTTCCAGGACCCGTACCTTTCTACGGTCGTCTAAAATGAGGTTTTGCTTGACTAAGACCTGATCCTTTCTTCTATCGCCTAGCATTACAACATAGATCATCTGACCAGGACCCGAACATTTCTTCAATCGCCTAGCATTACAGCATAGATCATCTGACCAGGACTCGAACCTTTATTTAGTCGCCTTAATCAGACTAAATCTGGAAAAAAAAAATTGGGGGACAGCTCGACCAAGTCGAGTGTCGGTGCATTTGAGAGAATACTTGCACAATGACAAGTATTTAGAGTATGGGTAAAGATATATTTATCTAGTGATATCTCTAATACCTCCTAGTAAAAATAAGTTTTGGAACATCAAGGACGCATCTTGAATGTTCATGAATGTTTCTCATCTCTTAATATCATGAGGCATTTTAAAAGGAACCTGAATGTCAGGAACTCTTGAGTCTTCGAGAAAACATTACTCGTCAGACATGATTAGAGCAAAAATGCATTCACCAAAGAAATAAGCAATTAAGGCTATTCTGGAATGCACAGTTCAAAATCCACTGAAGTTTTTATCAATTCAATCAAGGTTTATACATAATGACTTTTGCATCATCCAAATTTCCACTAGAGAAAATTATCGTTCAAGACAATTTTCACTCATGACATAGATTTCCTAAGAATACTAAATGAGAGACTTTTAGTTAGGAAAGACTTTCACTCATTCTCATCTAGAAGGGCTATTTTATGAGAATCACTCCATCTCACCATCATTGTATTGACCAAGGTCCGAGTATTATTGCAAGCGATACAACCTTATCAATCTGATAGATCTTTAACATGGACCATAATGTGGGCTTAGTCGATGGCTTAATAAATGGGACTCTTTCAGTCAAGGTTATTGAAAGAACAATTCCACAATTATCTCTGGATTTACAAGTCAAGAATCCTACAAAATGAGAAAGAAATGATCTTGCCCGCACTTCTTCGAGCGATGCTTAAGACATGTGAACTCCTATGTTAATTCAAGTGCTATAATTAGAAGAGACTTTGCAAGAGACGTAATGTAGACTAGGTTCATGGGTTGAGAAACGAAAGATTATTTGGCTCAAAGATGTGTATAGGGGTTAAAGTTGATGATCATCTAGGCATTGTCATCGGTCTTCTCCTTCACTAGGGATTGTCATTATAAATGCACTATTGATCTTGACACTTTGAGTATTGCTCCATTGGGATACATTTTTTGCAATTAATAGTCATCTATTTGACACTTTTTTTTCATTTATTTTTATGGGTATTGGTCTTACTTTTACCAAGTACGTTGCTTTTTTGCCCCTAATTTTCATTCATTTTTGTCTTTACTTCTTTTTCATGGGCATTGGCCTTACTTTTACCAACCGCACTACTTTTTCATGCCCCCTAACTCTATTTTGATTTCGATTCTTACGCACAATGCACACGTCCATCAATTACACTTTGAATGACACAGGAGTCTTCATCTACCTTTTGCCTTGCCCCAATGTAGGGGATGATCACCAACTGGGTTTGAAGAAATGAAATTGCAGGCTCAAGTGGGATGTGCAAAGGATATACATATGTAGGATAGCCCTTCGTCATCCTAAGACACTTAAATTACCACATGAATTCAATGTAATAGCACGACTTAAAGAGAGCAAAAAAATTTCTTTTCATTTTCCTCACCACATGATGTTGTCTTACTTCCAATTTGCTCCGATGTGGGGTGGTTCTTGATAAGGATAATTTGAAAAAAAAATCTTCATAAGTGTATAAGAAAGTGGTTAAACAATGGATCACCTGTAGTATTTGGGATAGAGAAATGAATTGCCCCTCATCATTTCGGTTGTCGTACCTTTTGTGAGAGAACTCTTTACCTTGTGGGTATGAACCTTCCTACACTCACCTCACAAGTTTATGAGTAGAGGACTGTGTATGAGATAGGGTTTGCCTTTCATCATCCCGACTCGTCTCATTTAGTATGCTTAATCCATTCCACATCATTCATTAAATTAGTCAATCTTGATATTCTTTAGTGGAATTGGTGGACTAAACATGTAACAGTCACTATGCAAAATCTTTTTTTAAAAGAGCTCAACAACTTTAAGCATAAAAAATTGCAAACTTCAGAACAAACAATTTACCACACTAAAAATGCTTTCGTAAGTATGAAAAACATGATTTTGAGTATTCATTCAAGGAATTGTCCCTCGAAGGGATTGTCTCAGCAATGGGTGTTCTTGGATTGCCCATATCGTAAGTTAGATACTTCTTAGTTTCAATGACTTCAGCCATATAAGTTCCAAAAATAAGCATAAAACTCAAGATAGGACCTTATGAGTTATACATCAACGAAGAGTAAATATTCAAATGTCATGTGCTATATAAAGGAAAAATTCCAAATAAGGGTATTAAGTGCCCTTATTTTTTCAAATAAAGATTTGAAGTGGATATTGTTTCAAATCAGGACATGAAGTGCATATATCAGCTTTAGAAAAGGGCATGAACTAGCCAAATGTGAAGGAAAATTTTGTCTTTTTAAATTTTCCTTTTTTTCTTTCTTTTTTTTTCTTAAAAAAAAAAAACACAAGCAAGAAGGCTGGTAGGGTGACTGCAAAGGCCAGCGGGGTTGCCAACACCTGGGGGAGGGCCAACGACCCTGGCCAACCAACCCTCATTAGAGATAGGAGAGGGTGGCGACCCTTTCCCAATCTAGGTGAGGGTTGCTTGCCGTTATGTAAGTCTAATGGCCCTTGCCTTTAGTCATCTAGGGTCACCGGCCCTCCCCAGGCGCTGGTGACCCTGTTGGCCTTCACTGCCGCTCCATCAACGATGGGGCGGCTGCCGCAGCCCTCTCGCTTGTGTGTGTGTGTGTGTTTTTATTTTTATTTTTTATAATCTAATTTAATTCAATTTGTATTTGGATGAAAATACCCATGATCGAATGTGCGAGTCGACAAGGTGAAGCCCTTATTTGAAATGACCATAACTACTTTAGGCCATTCTTTAAGACCGATATGGACACTTCAAGCCATTTTTTGAAATAATGTTTACTTTAGGCCATTATTTGAGAAAATGAAAATACTTCGAGTCTTTATTTGGAATTTTCCCTATGTAAATAATGTATTAAATAAAATAAAAAAACTTTCACAAATTGAGCCAATTAACATGGGGAAAGTTATCAAAATGGTTTTAAACTTATTGCAATTTTTCCAATTCAATTCTAAACCATTTTTTTTTGTCAATTCAGTCTTAAACCTTTTTTCTGACCAATTTAGTCTAGCTTACATTGACGTGGATAAATTTTTATTAATATTTTATTTTTTTGAAAATTATTATTATTATTTATTTTTTTTCCTTTTCTTTTCTTCCCCCCCTTCTTCCTCCTCCTTCCTTCCCTCGCCGACTAGCCAGAGGCTAGTGTCACAGGTCGATAGTTTCCTTGGTTGCGAATCGACCCATGCGGTGCCTTGCGAGCAGAATTCGCCAGGCCAGCCTTCATTCTCTAGCTTTTCCAGTGAAAAATATGGCGAATAGCTCTTTTATACAAGATCGTACCACACCCAGTTTTACTCGAGTGTCTAGTCCATCAAGCGAGACGACAGTCCTCCTTAGGCTCAATAACTGGTTTCGGCCTACCCTAGCCTCATTAGGTGAGCGGCATCAGCTTCTGACTAGTTTGTGCATGGGAGGCCAACTTCGCCTTCAGAATTCCTAAGTAATATAATCCTTCTATCCTAGAACTCTTAACACTAACCGTCCTGACACCACTCCTACAGATCAGTTGTGTTCGTCCCCTCTACTTCCTCACTATTTACTTGATAACCCCAAGCACCACTCACAAGTGTCATGAGTACGGGAGGATTCATGGACCGTGACACTAGCGTTGATGAGGTCAGCACATTGGCCAATGGCAAGGCTCGCCCCCATCAGTCACTAGCAAGGGCAAGCTTTACCCAGCGACGGTGAGGCTACCCTCGCTGTGGCTGGGCAAGGCCCTGCCTGCCTTTGGCCTAGGCGAGCCTCGTTGGTCATGGATAGGTCGTGGCCTTGCCTACCTCTAGCCTAGGTAAGCCTTACTGACCATGGGCAGGTCGTGGCGTCACCCTAGTTGAGCGAGGCCAAGCCTTGTCTAGCCATTGGTAGTCCTCGCTAAAGACTGTGTGAGGTTGTGGCCTTCAACCTCGTGGCCTCCGAGAAGGGCAAGCCTCACCTAGCCACTAGCAGCCCTCGCCAAATCCAATGAGGCCATGACCTACCCATGGCTGGCGAGCCTCACCTAGGCTAGAGGTAGGCGAGGCCTTCCCTAAACATAGCGAGGGTGGCCTCGCTGTTAGTGAGCGAGGCTTGCCCTCCCTAATGGCTAGCAAAGGTGAGCCTTGCCATTGGCTGGTGAGGCCGACCTCGCCGATGCTCGCCTTTGGCTTGTCGGCCAGAGGAAGGAGGGAGGAGGAAGTAGGAGAAAAAAAAAAGGAAAGGAAAAGGAAAAAAAAATTCAAAATTCAAAAAAATAAAATATTATTAAACAATTGTCCACGTTAGTATTGGCCGGCGTCCACGTCAATGCTGGCTGGTCAAAAATGGCTGGATAGACTGAATTAGCATAATTGTAAATCCAACAATTAGATTTTAATTTGGTCAAAATCTTTCGCAAAGCATGTCTTTTTCTAATCATTGAATTGAGTCTGCCCAGGAGGCCTGCCAATACCAACACGCATCCATGTTATCACAACCCTTTGGAGGTGAAATAAAAATTCCTTGAAGGAAATTGCCAAGCGAGCACAAACGGCCCCTCTCATGAGGTGTCGCTTGCGCTTGACTCGGGTTTTTGCCAACTCTATGATCATAACTTGATTTCTTATTAATTATGAAAATTGTTCTTACTTTCGGAGCCACTACTAACCTATTAAATGTTGGTTAGGAGCCAAATAAAGCAAGGGAGGTGGATTTATTTCTATGAACAAGCAATTTGAATCTGGGGATTTGATCACACTAGAGATTTATCTAACACACAAAGCTGGTACATTTTCTCGTTTTGAAAAAAATTGTTCATGCAATCTCGTTCCTTTTTTGAAGTCTCGAGCACATATGTCTACATGTCCATCGGCAATCAAACTCATACGACAAACAAATATCAACAATCAAATAAGTAAGAGAGATGATTCCCTAAACTAAATGGTGAATATGACCATTCCTAAGATGCAATTACTGCCTAAACGCCATGCTAATTTTTTTTTTTCCTTTTTATCTTTTACGTTCATGTCCTATGATCTGGATCGGCATCAGAGCCACCATCACGAACCAGCCCGTTCTCGGGTTGAACTCGGATTCGCTCGCCCCTATTACGAGGGTTGATGTACTTGGACATATCGGGCCAGGCACAGGTCGGGCTGACAAAAGAGTAGCAGGTATAAATAGGCCATGTTTGACATATACAACTAAAATAATCTGTCTGCACCGGCCCGAGTCGTAAAAGATGTTTTTTTGTTTGGGTTAAGAAAACCAAGAAAATACATAAACAGAGCAAAAATACGGGCCGGGCCGGAAGATGGAGACACTTCTACTTGCCAGCCGAAAAGGGGTATAGAAAACGTAAAGTAGCCGCATCGTGCATCAGATAAATAAACAACGGCCAGTTAAGAAGTAGCTCATTGTCTTTTTATGAAAACAAGTTCTCCATTCATTTTGGTTGTAAGTTGCAGTCAGAACTGCTAATTTAAGTTAGATCACATGGACAATTGACTCCAAGTCTTTTTTAATTCGTACTCCTTTGTACACTGGAAAAGATTAACTGCAATAGCATCTACTCCGGATTGAATTCGTACCAATGCTCAAGATAGCTATGCCCATCGAATGGTCTGGCAATCATTGAGTGTCACTTGGATCAATTTCGAGTTTGTTCGATCATCTCATTGCATAATTCAAGTGATTTTTGATAAAGTTGGACGGAATACTGCTTGCTTTCTGGTGATCTAAGATCATTACAACCACCTACATCCCCCCAAAAGTCAACCGATCTTGCCTTCCATTGTTATCTTCTTGGCTTTAATTAAGTTCCGAAGGAACATCTTCTATCGACTCCTTTTCCTGTTGTAACCTCGCAACCACCAAGGAAACATTATCCTAAACTCTAACAAGCCTGTCTTATTCATTTGGTACCTGTTAACAGATGGCGAAAATTCAATAGAAAAAGAAATAAGCAATTAAATTATTTGTGCTGATTGAAGCACTGTACTAGACACGAACAAGCCTCGTGAAGAAGCACTCGGCTGTCCCATTCTAGTTGTGACTGGCTAACTTACAGGCTTCTAAAGAATCTCATTTGAGGTCAGCTCTTTTGTCCCTCATACCTGCCCCAGATCAAGTACAGAGAATTCAAACTGGGAAGCTTTAACTGTTCCATTACAGGTTTTATCCAAGAAATTCCTCTGCAGCCAATGATCGTTTCTCGACTTTGCGAAGCGGGATCGAATTAGACAGAACTGATTGAATCCAAAGTTTTTGATCTGTATTAATTTCAGGTACATCAACATATGAAGATGAACTACTTGATGAAACTGATAAAGAGGAAGAAGATGCATTGCATTATTGCTGAACCACTACTGTACTTGGCCTCAGATGAGTCATGAACTTCAAGGGCCACAGAGATGAGAGCTTCCAAATCTTCACATCATTCAAAGGTCTCCCACCTGGTGGTTACCACCACCGGATCGGAATTTCTTGGTGTTTGATGCGTCCCTGGTGTCAGGCCTTCAAATCTCACTCGCTTCTTCTGGGCCTGCTTCATGTTTGTTGGTTTCATGGCTTGTCCGAGCGGACTCTTCAGTTTCAGTGCATCTAGCATTTCTATGTGCTCCTGAATTTTCCTCACCTTCAATAGTTGAACAGCAAATGAGCAGAAAATTAGACCCTCGATAAATCAACGTATACTATGTTGTTCAAAATTGGGGGATGACTAGGGAGGTTTGGATGTGGGGCAGATTCCATTACCTAAAGGCAAATGACCATCGCAAGAAAAGAATTTAACAGACGTACCTGCAATCTTTTCTGTGAATTCAGTTCTCCCTGAACTACTAGTGAATCCAATTTAATGTATAGCTTCATCAAGGCATTGGTAAACTTCTCGACATCCATACTTTCGACTTTCCCACCTTCGGAAGCCACCTTTTTCAAAGCCAATACCTGTAAAATCTCACAAAAGAAGAAAAAAAAAAACCAGATGATCAGAATCTATATCTTCTGATAAGGACAATCCTTTGAATTGCAAATTACCTTCTCACTCATTCTGTCAAGTTCCGAGCTGTTTCCTTCCAATGTCTTTGAAGCCTTCTCTATCTTCACCTTCTTCAGCATCTCGAGGCAGCGTCTTTCGCGGCCTAAAACGTCCTCAACCAGAACAATTTTTGATCCGTCTTTCACTCCTGCTACATCCAGATATTGTTTCGAGCCTCTCTCTTTCTTCTTGTATATCAATTTCTGGTCCTCATGATGCAAACCCGTTGGCTCTGCCAACTTTTTCTTCAGTTCCTCTATAATCACCAAAAACAAGAGAGGAAAAGAAAACTTATTCTAAAAACAAATCCAAAACCTTTAGCTCAAGAAACCGAAGACCCTGATTTTGCATCCAAACGAAGGATTCCAGAGTGGGGAAATTTCACTCACCAAAGCTGGCCTGAGGGCTGATGAGAACCTCGTGACATGAAGGGCCATGTTTGACTTTGACTCTGATGTTGGAGGCCTGAGCTTGATTCCGGTGTTCTGCCTCAGAACTCGCCCTCGTCTGCACCAACATGCCTCCTGGCCTGACCTCCCACTCATCGCCACCTTCTCGAGCTGGATCATCGTGCCTGCCATGGACCGAGCTTCTGCTGCTCCTTCTCTCGACCCGCGAAGACATCCTTGCGGTGCGCTCTACGTTAAGACGGTGAATGCTCCTGGAAAGAGTTTGGTCAAAGGATGATTACAGGAGAAGAAAGAAACTCCGGGCAATCATGAGATTCGATGGAATTCGATGGAAATGAAGGAATCCCAGTTGTCAGAAGCTGGTTGAGAAGAACGTGGCGTGAGAAGGCGCACCGTCCAATCGCAGGAAAGTTAAAAAGGGCATAGCTTGAAAGCGAAAGGTAATCATATCATATGCCTAGGTAAGGATCATTGGAACGTGAAAGATGATGATAACTAAGCAAACTCTCATCCATTTGTCAATCGATCTTGATAGAGAAAGAGAGAGAGAGAGAGAGAGAGAGAGAGAGTTGAGAAACGCACTAGACATATGTTTGGCAAAAGATCCAAGATTTTTAGAAAGAGTTTTGTTAGCACAACAGCAATTTTAGAAAGATGAGCAAATTAGAGATTGTTTGATTCACTTAAAGAAATAAATCCAAGGAAATTATTCAAGCCAAAACCAGCCGTGGGATATAAATTGCAATTTTTTAGGCAATTCATATTATTCCAAAATTAATTGTATTCTATAACATTTTGCTTTTGATATATAAATTAAAATAATATGATCGCAAAATTTAGTGTGTTTTCGTATTGTGTTGAATTTTCTAAAAAGAAAACTGAATTTTGGAAATTATAAATAAATAAAAAGGATGATAATATCACGTGTAACTTATTTACACCAATTGCTATATAAGTTTTCCAATAGAGTTTCAAGTCGTAGATGAAGAAAAGTAGAGAGGAAAAGCTCGGGGCGCTGTTTTGTTGCATTCGCCAAAAGTGCAAGATAAAAAATAGTTCAATTAAGTCAAATCGGTTGCCCAACAATGATGGCTTATATGTCCCTTTTCACCAAAACAAAAAGGGAAAAATTATTGAAAATAAGTAACTGAAAAAAAAAAAAAAAAAACGCCTATATCCCTTAGGACAAATTAGTCAAAAAAATATTTTAATTATCAAAAATAATTTATGCCTAAACATCTTCATTGAGAATAAAAAATAATAATATATGTTAATTAAATTTTAGACAAAATAAATAAAAAAATTGAAATATATATCTTTTTTAAAGAGAATCGATTGACTAATAACACCATTGCTCTTTATCTTCTGACTGAAAAAAGGGGCACTATTCCTCTTTCAAGAGAAACGGTGCCATATCCTATCCATCACTAATATTTCAATGAAATCAGGTAACCCTTTCGTCCGGCGAACAAAAAATCTTAGTTGGGATTTGCTCAAATCCCATTAAATAAGGTCCTTATATATTATACAAAAAGCAAGGGAAAAATTAATTCATAGAAAATTGAATACTATACTATGTGATAATCACACATATGAAAATAGTATCACTAAAAAAAGATTGCCAAAGTTATTAAAAAATAGGAACTAAATTTCCAAAACAGAAAATTACCCTAGAATTTATTGTTTCTTACGCTAATAAAGATATTATTGTACATTAGGGCTTCTCATTCTTTGTGCCTGGTTAAGTTAGTTTGAAAAGGGCTTTTCGTTGTTTTGGATAAACTGACCTAACATATAAATATGTATGTATATAATTTTTATTTTATTTTATGTTTTAAAATCCTAATCCTTTAATTGTTTTTCTTATTGCTTAGTTACTTGAATCTCTCTTGTTTCACTCGTGACCCTCTCAGCCATAGGCCCGCAGCCCTCCCCCTCGATCCGCCGCCGCGAGCAACGCTCCACCACTCGCAGCGCCGGAAGCCATCGACTCTCTAAGCTGCTGCATCTCACCTCGCCGTCATCGTCTTGAGCAGCACTCCGAAAATTGCAGTGCCGCTCACCGTTTTTCCCCTCTAGCGACCCCCGTCTCTCCCCGTCTCTATGTTAAGCCTGCCGACGGTGCATCAGCAGCAAGCTCGAGCATTTTATAAAAGGTCTCATCGGCAACTGGCGCTCCATTTCTTTGTTGCTCTTTTAAAGTCTTCTGATTATTATTTTAATTGTCCAATCCGATTTTTTGTATTCCTCAGTGAAATTGCACGTGCAGCCACCTTGGGACAATGCGACCCAAAAAAATAAAAGCCTACGTCATAGCCAGTTCCATGGACCCACCATAAAACTCAAGGAATGCCAAAAAAGCCCGGCCTGACCCAAAAATTTGGAGTATTTTGGGCTGGCCCTCAGTTTCTCTTGAGCCGGCCCAACTCGATTCGATTTTTAAGTTGTGTCGGATCAGACAAAGCACACGACCTTTATGATTAGAGTCGGGTAACATTGAAACCCGGACCGACCTGTCCCACTGACACCTCCACCAAACACTGGTCCGATTCTCCGAATGGGTTCAAGAACCGGGGGGCGGTTCAATTTCTACTTCTTGGTCATGAAACCGATCGCTCCTAAACAATAGTTAAAAATTTCAATATTTTAATCTGCATTTAGGCACAATTTGAAACGGGCTTGTCAATGGATCGGGTCCAAATTCATGTCGGGCCTGACCCGATAAATGTACTAAACAAGCCCTAATAATCAGATTGGCGGCTCCTGAATTCCGGTACAGAGGCATCTCTCTCTCTCTCCTTCGTCTTCATCGTCGTCGCGCCGAAGCTCGAAGTTCCAGGTTGGTGTTCTGCTTCGCTTTTCCTCGTACTCGTCGACGATATGCTGCTAGTACGAGGTCGTAAGCTGCTGAATTGTCAATGGATTCATGTGAGGAGGAGTGGGATATCTCTCAGTTAGTGCGGGCGGGGGGGCTTTCTAGTCGCTCTTCGTACTGCCCTCTCGTCTCGGGGATGTTGGAATTAAGCGGCATTGGGTTCGCGTCGACGTTGGTTTCCTGAATTGTTGCTCATCGAGAAGATGTAGCGACCGATCATCGAGACGAAACGAGGCGTTTTCAGCTGTGTGCGTAGCTGGTTTTCAGGGGCTTTGTGGAATTTGTCATTCAGGGAAAAAAAAAAAAAAAACCTGTCGATTGTGCTGGGGTCAATAAAAAGAAAAATCGAAACACGAAACAATGTGTTAAAGCGCAAAGATTATGCTTTTCACTGAAAAAAGAGACTTTTTTTAATGCACCATGAAAGTTTGTCGACCTGTGTGAAGGGGGCTTGTGCCTTTGTTTGAGTTCATCGTTCATTTCCCAATGAAAAGTCATGGGTCAGTGATATGTTTCGTCGTTACCTAATACTGTGGTCATATTTGCCGCATCTTTTGATCGACTACAGGAAACCATCAAGTGGGACATCGTATGATAATGAGGCTAGTAGTTATGGAAAGACACCTGCATATTGAAACTACAAGGATTTACTGATTACGTTGGTCTTATTTTTAGGGTCAGAAGAAATTACCTTGCCTTAAGGCTTTGAGCCTGTATGTAGATATTTGTCCAAAATTTAAGTGCAGCCTTCTGATCTTTTTAGAAATCATGTTGTTTTGCTATTGTGATTCCGATCTTATTGTAATTGTTGGATGGCGATAGGGTAAAATGTCAGATAAGTGAGCTACTGGCTAATCAACTTCAGATTATTAAAACTTCATTTGTCATGACATAATCTTCAATGGGTTAATACGGTTACTCTATGTCTGTTGTAGAAGCCTTACATTAGTGCCTGTGGCTCGAATTATTGGGGAAAACCAGTGAAAAGACTGAAATGAGGAAGCCTAGCCGTGATGATAGAGCGGCGACTTCAAGCAAAACAAAGTTCGATGATAGTGAAGAAAGCGAATTGTCTACCTCAGAAGATGTTAGTAAGCCGAAATGACTGCCTGCGCATGTGTGATAATACATATATGAAGTAACTGTTAATTCTGGGTGAATCTTCTTCTGTTTTTTTCAATCTTAAGGAGCTAGGAAATAAATTGCTTTCAATTTTATCAGGAGGGGGAGATAGAGCGTGAGTTGGCAGATGTCACATTTGAGGAATTGCAGAAGGCTCGATCTGATGGTTCTCATTCGGTGTACAAAAAACCCAATGAAGAGAAAAAGCCCAAGAGGGCTAACAAAAATAGGTATTTCTAGTATATGGAGTGTTTTGTGTTATGTTTGTGTGCATCGAGTGTATCACAGATGTTGACTCAAGTTTTTTTTTCAGGCCAATGGAAGCTAGTTGGAAAAAGCCTGTCGGGAGATTTAGAGAGGTCATACAGGCTCCTAAGAAGGTCAGCTTTTGTTCTTTGTCATCATTGTATATTGCATTAAGCTATGTCCTTGCTACTCATTTGTTGAGATGCTTATGAATTGTTTTAATGCATTCGCTCCCGCAGCCCTTTAATACCAATCCTGATATAGTTGCTAATTCTTTATGGCTTAAGTTCGTCTCCTTTATGATTTCCTTTTGGTTTTTGTGCCATCTTCTTATTAACCTCATGCATTTGCTTTTTGTGGTTTCATGATCTTAGCTTTTGGGTCGTCTAAATGAGCATTTATCACCTAGTAGCTACACTCACATTACACGGAGGGGTTGATAGAACATTTTGAGCTTTTATAGCTTTAAGTTTATAGTCTTTCTTGCAATGCTGATGTATAGTTTGTTCTTGTGTATGTTAGTTTATGCAGTCGTTCATGCTATTTGACTAGGTTAAATTATGTTATTTTCAGGTTGCACGGGATCCTCGTTTTGAATCTCTATGTGGTACATTGAATGTGGAGGGGTAAGCCTGCATTACCTCGTTTCCTCTTTTGCTGTGTTACATGAAGCTTGTTCCTCAAATTAGAGGATTTTATTTTGCTTATCCAGTGATCTTGTAGAAACGCATCTTGCTGTTAATAAGGTCATCATAACTCATTGATTCATTCATCTGCATCAATGACCATAGTTTGCCAGGAATTGTTTTGGTTTTGATAAGCAAGAATACTTGAATTATTTGCTTATTTTGTTACTGTTGACCACCCAGTTGGTGTGGATTATTATGCTGTTTCTTCACATTCGATATTAAATCCTACATTTTTCATATGATTCAGTTGCTATTTTGCACCATCCTTTACGGGTGTTTTTCGTTGGGTCTATGATTGATGTCGAATGTGATGAAGCATAAAAGCAGAACTGATTGATTGCCTAATTGCAGCGTGGAATGAACTTGTGGATGGTTTACAATATTGTTATGACTTAGCTTGGGACTGAAAAGGATTCTTGCAGGACGGCATATAGAGGAAATTAAATCTATCTTTGTGAGACAAATTATTGCTATAGATGCATTCTGAACAAGGTCACTTGGTGTCGTCTGATACATATGCTTAGACTTTCTTCTGGGGCTGAATCATGTAGTGGATGCATTTCCAGAGTTCAAGGAAGTCACATATGTGATCCTTAGTGAGAAAATACCAATCCTTTTTTGCATAATTAACAAGCAATGGAATTTTTATACAAAGATGTAGCAGGATCGCCCTATTTCTTGTTTTAGTTTCTGTAAAAAACGTAAGAATTAGAAAAATTTGAATAATTTTTAGTTGCAACTCAAGTACGTCTGTCATGTAGAATTTGAAATAGACTCTATACTCTGTCCCAACGATCTTACGATCATATTCATATGTCATGCTTTCATTAGTATTGGCCATCTTACTTTCTCAGTGCTTTATATTGCTTTGAGTAATGCTATATAATATCTTCACAAGCATTTCTGTGCTATAGGTTCAAGAAGAGATATGGTTTTCTTTATGAGAATGAGCTTCCTGCAGAAAGAAAGGTAGAATTTAACAGACATTTTAGATGAAATTGTCAGTTGTGTGATGTCTTTATTTCATCTGATAAACTGGCCCTCTGGACATGCAGGAATTACAGAAGCAGTTAAAGAAATCAAATGACCCAGATGTCATTGATGAATTGAAAAGTCGAATTGGCTGGATCGTGAGTCCTTTCTTAAATGCGGAAATATAATGTTGCAGTAATACCATTTTCTGGTGCACCCTGTTTATTCTTTTCCCTTCATATGCTGAACTAACAGGACAAGCAATTGAAGTCAGAGACAGGAAAGCAAACAGAGGCTGCAATTCTTGCTGAGCACAAAAAGAAAGAGAGAGAAGCTGCAAAGCAAGGGAAAAAACCATTTTACCTTAAAAAATGTAGGTCTTCAGACTCTCTCATGATCTGTGTGCAGATTTGCCCCCTTATGACAGGGAATTTTGTGTCTGGAATTAGGGAAGGCGTGATATTATTGTTAATGTTGACTATCAAGCTGATTCAGGTTCAACACGCCTTAAAATGAGTACACAAGGCTGGTTCTTTGGGAAATTCTCTTGCAGATTAACTGTCCCCTCCATGTCCTTGGAAAGTTTAATCGGAGCGCGTATTAATGTTGGTTAAAATGCCCATGGTGATGCTTTGAGATACATAACAGTGTTGTGAGCTACTTCATTGATGATTGCATTGGAGGAAGATGCACAATGGTGCCGGAAGGTGGCACAAAGGGTCCATAAAATCGTGGGGGTGATGGAGGCTAGTGGTTTAGGTTCACAATGACGTTGACGGGGGGACACATGCACATAAAAATAGTACCCTGAATATGTAGCATCATCATCTTTCTTTTGTCCAAAAAGGCACATCATCTTGTTGTCCTTCGTGGATGTGGTCATTCTCATGCTATACATGCTTTTAAAACTAGATTGTCAGCGTGTGTCTTTGGATCTTGCTACGTATGTGGTTAGTTCTAGATCTGAATATATATCAGGATTTTGAATTTGTCTGATTCTTGCAGCGGAGATTCGTAAAAGAAGGCTTATTGAGAAGTATAATAGTCTCAAGGTATTATTTTTTTTCCCTGTCCTCAAAAGATTATCCTTCTTGCTTTGAGGTCATAACTGGTACATTGACTTGCAGCTATTAACATTTTTTGATGATATGATCAGGCATCTGGAAAGGTGGACGCCTTTATGGAGAAAAAGAGAAGGAAAAATGCTGCAAAAGAGCACAGATATGTGCCTTATCGCAGATCCAGCAATACCCCCCAAGAAAGCTAACGTTTGCAAGTTTATCTGCTTACTTTTATGTCATTGGTTTAGTTTCAAGTGGTTGCTGGCCCAACAGTTGTCTGGAGCGTTGTTTTTTCTTTTCCTTTTTTCCCCCTTTTGCCCCGTTTCGAGCATCTCGTGCTTGGAGGCATCGTCATTTGAAAGCTGTAGCGTGAGATTTTGTAGAGGATATGTTATTTATAAATTGTTTTCATTGATACAGAATAAGTTTACCCATGTACTGGTTGAAAATGTGATGTAAGCAGTCCCCCGAAAACAGCAAACGTCAAAAGAAGAAACCAAAATCCTCCATGCGCACAACGTGGTCCAAGTGGGGGCGTAGGCTTTAACTAGACCGTATTTTTCCAGCAAAGAGGAAAGAGTGGACGGCTTGCCGTTCGTGTTAGGTGAGTAATTAATCAATTAAGAAAGTGATGCGTTAGGTTTAGTGGAGCCAGTGAAGTTACAATTTGGATCTTATCTTTACTGAAAAAAAGCATATGTTACTTTGAAACCTTGTCGTTTTTGTCGATATTGGACAATGAATTGATGCGTTTAGAGAAATTACCGACTTCCTTGTCTAAGTTTATTGAATTCAATAGAGTGCCTCATAAAACAATGACATCTACGGAAAGAGAGAGTGCAACCGCCGAACAGTTAAGGAAGAAATGTGTCAAAAGTTGGGAAGAATCTCCTGTTCGTAGCGAGGACATGCACGCTGTGAACAGTTTGGACATGTGGAACCAAAACAGAACGGGAAATTTCCTTGTTTCGATTGCTACCTGGTAGGGCAAATTGCTTTGAATCATGTAGGGTATTAGTACCTGCATTTAGATGTTCTATTTCATAGCAAAAAGACCAAATCAGAGAGAGTTTTGTCAAATATATACATATATCATGTGAAGCGCAACCTAAAGCATATATGCATATTTTTTGTTCATTTAGAGCATTAGAATCATCGAGATCAGTCAAATGAGTATTCCAAATGAGAGATGGTCTATCATGGGATCTCAGGTTCTTAGCATACTTTGGAGGCCATATACAAGCAAACATCGGCGAGTTCTTAGGTTAAATTTTTTTGCCTTGTGTCGAGGTCAAATTTTCAGTTCTTTTTATCGATCATTGAATACTTTCGAGAGAAAACACAGGATGGACCTCGAACTTACTTGCTTCGTCATGAATGGCATTATCCCTAAGCTTATGGTATACGCTCATATCACATCGCAGCTTACTACTCTCGACAATCAAACAAAAAAGCTGTCTATTCTTGCGTGTTTAGCAACAAAAACATGCACGCCTAGTTCAGATACATGAACATTTGATTGCTTCGATGACTCCAAATCAGCACGCTACATGATATCATCTTCACACCCTCTCTCTCTCTCTCTCTCTCTCTGTGGACAATACTCTTCTTGTTCATGTGGACTAAAAGTACAGAACCGACAACATATTTCAAGCTGATTGGGCCTGGGAAATTGCTTGGAAGGTTCCTACATATTCATCCCAATTGTCATATCCATTGTTTAAGCAGCCTGTCAAAGTGGATGTTACACCTAATATCATTAAATTGAAGAATTTCTCCTCTTCATTTGTCTGGTTTGGCCCGCAAAATGTTTCTCTCTCACTTCCAAACAAACATTTTCGCCGCCCTTCTTCACAAGCATTATCAATGACCAGTTCTCAATTTTCAGGGTGGTTTTAAAAATACTGATGAAGCAAATTTTGGGGATTCCAAATAGAGTAATGATCATTAAACAATTGTTCTTTAAACGTCGAGGTAGGCGTTTGAGAATAATATAATATCTCCGGAACAGTAGCACGTTGCAGAAGCGTTAGCTTGTGCAATGCAGACATGCATTTGACTGGTACAACAATTTTATTGACAAAAGACCTGTGTCTGTTAAATAAAAAGTTGCATCATCTATATATAATTGAGATCCCAGAAATCCCATCTGTTCAGTTCTTTTCCTTGGCTAAATTCATCTGTTCAATAGAGCAAATGAATCATGATGTACCGTAAACTCGTGGCTCTTACCGACTTAACCGAAGGAATCAACAATCCTCTCCTTCCCCTTTATGTTTCTCTGATCATCCTCTTCTTCATCCATAGTCAATTCAAGGCTCGACCACTTGTTAAATTACCACCGCTGCCTCTCCCACCAGGACCCCGTCCATGGCCAATCCTAGGCAATTTTATGCAGCTAGGGAAGATGCCTCATGTTACTCTATCGGAATTCGCCAAAGTATATGGCCCTCTCATATCCTTGAAGCTCGGCACTCAGCTCGTGATCGTGGGGTCGTCCCCAGCTGTTGCCGAGGAAATTCTTAAAGAGAAGGATCATTTGTTGTCCGCTCGATATGTCCCTCATGTGATGCCAGTTGAGAGATCGAAGCTCAGTTATATATCACTCGGATGGTCTCCGAAATGCGGGATCGGGTGGAAATATTTGCGAACAATATGTAAAACTGAGCTTTTCTCGAGGAGCGCCATAGAGTCTCAGACACATGTTCGAGAGAAAAAGGTCATGGAGATGGTTGAACTGATCAGTTCGAAAGAGGGTGACGTAGTGGATATTGGAGAAGTTGTTTTTGCCACTGTACTCAACATGCTGAGCAACATTCTTGTCTCGAAAGACTTTATCGAGTTTAAGAATGGGACGGTGGATGGAGAGATGAAAAATCTTGTCAGGCAGATGATGGAGGTGTCTGCTATGCCGAATATATCAGATCTTTATCCAATCTTAAGCGGATTGGATCTCCAGGGTATACAGAGGAAATCGAAGGAGCTGACAGTGAAGATGAACGATATGTGGACAGCCATTATTGAAGAACGGCGACATCGGAAAGCAAAAGAGGGCGATGAAGCAGCACAATCAGACTTCTTGGACGTTCTCATTGAAAACGACTTCACCGATGAAATAATCAACCAACTGTACATGGTAAGAGCTTTATAGGGACCTAAAAGGGCAAAAAAAGTATATATGAGCTGCAGTTTTCTACTTTGAGATATCTGAAGCCTCTTATCCTGTTGTTTAGTTCCAAATTACCGAAGAAATTAACAAGTACTGAATAGGAAAATCTTGAGACTCAAGGGCCATACTAAAAATTTGTTATTTTATGGAGTGTTTGATGTGATAAGAAGAATAAGGTTACACTCTATAACCCTTCATAAACATTCAACGTTGTAGTATACCTTTGAGCACTTAGCAGTACAATGTAGATAGTCTCTTTCTACAGGTTCTTCTGCACCAGTCGCCAACAGTCATATTATAAATTACTTAAGGAGCTACCTGTATAAGATCCAAAAAGGAGACGAGCTACTTTTTGCTAAATAACTAAAGAATCACAGATCAATTTCTGATATCATTTCTGACTGGAAAAATGATGATCAAAGGACTAGCTGTGAATAGGCATTTGAAGCTTCGCTTGTCTGTCAAATGAAAATGGGATTATCTTTGGCATGTTTGTTTCATTGTCGGAATACTACATTTCCAGTTTTAGAGTCTATTCAGCATGTACAGTGGATTGAGTTGATTCTGCTCTACGTTGCAGGAGCTTTTCACTGCTGGAACAGACTCTAGTAGCACTACAGTTGAATGGGCAATGGCAGAGCTAATACAAAACCCAGAGTCCATGGATAAAGTTCGAGAAGAACTCGCAAAAGAAATCAGCCAAGACAAACCAAAAGAATCCAACCTATCCAAACTTAAATACATGGAAGCTTGTGTCAAAGAGACACTGAGGCTGCACCCACCAGCACCATTGCTCCTGCCTCACCGTGCTCCTCGAACATGCAGTCTGATGAATTACTTCATCCCTAAGAACTCTCAAGTACTAGTCAACATATGGGCGATTGGGAGAGACCCTACGATTTGGAAAGATCCATTAGAGTTCAACCCAGAACGGTTCGTTCAATCGTCCTTGGACTTCAAAGGCAAACACTTCGAGTTTTTACCTTTTGGCGCTGGAAGAAGAATATGCCCTGGACTGCCGATGGCTGCTAAGCAAGTTCCCTTAGTTCTCGCTTCCCTGGTTAAGTTCTTTGATTGGACACTTCCTCATGGAGCCGAACTTAGCAAGTTAGATATGACAGAAAAATTAGGCATAACTTCGCAGAAAGCACAGCCTCTATTCCTGATTCCTAAAGTTAGAAAATGAGGATCAGCATAATGTTGTTTCGGCTATGTGTGATGCCAAATCTCCACTTCCCAAGATATAATCCGCCTGCCTTTCCTATATAAATGTGAAAGTAAAAAGGAGGCTGTCTTTGTCCTCCATATAAATTTCAGAGGAACTCGTAGTCGAGACATTTTAATGTGCAACTATAACCTTGATCGGTGAAGTTTCGTAGGTGAGCTCATCCCAAAATCGCAGTGGTAGGAGATCAGACAAGACGATCAATCATAACACTAACCTCAGATTCACAAGATAATACGTGTACAAATTTTATGAATATGGATGATAAGCACAAAAGAATAATTCCACTGAAAACAGTACTTCGAAAATTACAGACTCTTGACTCTTGACCAGAGCAAATTGATTGACACAATGCAAAAGAATTTCATCGTACATAAAGAATCGAAATAATCAACACAAAATGACACCAAACAACTAACAATGTAAACCCATAATTTCTACAACGAATAACTTTGATCAGTATTGAGCTACTCATATAATGCTCCTATCCCGAAGACAAATCTTATCTGCAGCAAAAGAATGAAAGAATGACGAGTCTTCCTCTACCTACAAAGAATTTCACAGTCATCTATGTGCGGAAAGAATGGAAGTTAATGGTTTGCATGGTGATAAGACATGGATATCAATTCGGCTGAGAAAAGGAGGAAGAGCTGCCTGCAACATCAGCAGGTACCCATGCTGAGACTGTATAAAGAGGCTGATCCTGCCAACTCAGAGTAAGTGCTGCTTGATCTTGCCCGCGCTCACTGACAATAAAATCCTCATCAACGTCGTACATCTTCAACAGCATCTGGCTTTGAATTCTCTCTCTTTCAGTAGTTTCCAAGCAACGGAATGCTCCCTGCTCCATCAATTTCCTCCACTCGTCGAAACTCTGGTGCCTTTCCAATCTGTCGCTTCCTTCACAAGCGACAATATTTCTGATTTCCCGGGCGAACAACTCCTCTATCTTAACCCTGGCTGCGCTCTCTAGCGGAAGGCTCGAATGAATTGAGTCAAACAATGCCGAATAGTATCTCAACGAATTGATGACCCTCACTTCCAAGCTGCTTGTATTATGATGGGCTTCTTGCTCTGCCATCAGGAGAACAACTGGGTTCGTGCTTCGTATCAATCTGAGAAAGTCCCTGAGTGCTCCTCCACTGCCATCATAAAGCGTCTTGTGCAATTGGCAAACACAGTTCACGGCGACACTCTCTCCCTCCTTTACATGAAGCATCCACAGCCTCACGTCTTCCAGCCGATCCACAACTGGGTGAAACTCAAAAGGAAGGTTGAACGAGCCAGCGAATACCGCCAGTCGGTCCCCTGTTTCAACTAGTTCCTGCTTAGACTCACCTATGCCGGTAATCCTTACATGGCTAGGAGGATTGGACCGAGAGGCTAGACTCTGAAACAAACTAGGCCACTGAAGTCCTTGCTTGATGTCGAAATCTATGATGTGAACCCTGTCTTTCCCTTCAAACGCTCTTAACAGTATCTCATTCGATGTGAAATGGATGAACTTGGGGATAGGGCTAACCTGGTTCAAAAGCCGCAATGCCATCCCCGAGTCCTCATCCACCCGATCAACTTCCCGAGGGGTGGTGATGTGAAAAACATGAGGCCACAGCCTTGTGACTCGCAGCGCTAAAGCCTCAGTATAGTAAGCGATCACACGACTTATAGTGGATCCCCTCGGGGAGGCATGATCCCCCAACTTAGCAATGAAGTGGTTAATCACCGGAATATTCTTGGACCCAATCGCCTCTACGCATGCTGTAAGTAGGCTAACGAGCTCAAATTCATGGTGCTCTCCGTGGTGATTCTCCTCGCTGGCTTCCAAACTAAAACCTTCATGTGGATATGGGTTCCCTGAACCATTCCCTGCTTCATGCTCCGACATGTTTTCGTTAAGCCTAAGCGCCAAGCTCTGACTGTCTGATGAAGCGCTTGATCCCGAATCCTCTTTCACCGGCCCGTGGCTGATCTCGACGTCTTTCTCACCTAGGTCTGTGATCTTGGTCACGATGGATTCCACCCAAGGATTGTTCGACAGCGGCATAGGGGAGGAGACAACCTCGCTCGGAACGAAACAAACTCTTTCCTCATCATCCTGGGAACATGTGATGGAGAAAGGGATTGGAGAGGCACTGAAACTTGGCTGGAACCAGAAGCTGCCTCCGCTCAATTGGCCTAAGCTCAGGTTCTCACCCCCTTCCCCAACATAATCAGGTTTCTCATTCGAATTGCCATGCCTTTTCCTCTTAGCCCTGCTGACATAGGACTCATCGACAGAACTGCGATCTGCGAACCTCTTCAAGCTCTTCCCTCTCTCCCAGAACTCCCCCTTGACCTCTCTCCTACCTTCGATTGATCCCTGAGAAGTGGTTGCCAATGGAGGCAGCCTGATGTGCTGCTTGAGAGAACAAGTGGTGGTGGTTGCTTCAATGGATGTTTTCTCCACAGAGAGTGAGACTGGCCTGAGGGACTGAGGTCTTGAGTTCTCTTTCCTGGAGAAACTACATGGCAAGTCCAGTCTCTGGGTGCTCATTGAAGGCAACTGGAAATGGCAAGCTTGGAACTGTGCAACTGCAGATGGTTCACTCCTCAATCGATGCCTCGGTGACAACAAGGTAGAACTTGAGCACCCAGCCAACATCCTCTTGTATCACCTTCCAATATTTCTGTGATTTTCAGCTTCGATCCACCCTCCTGTCTTCTTTCTTCCCTTTCTACTCCTATCTCTGTCTGTTTCTAACAAGACTCTGAACGGTGCTTCTTTTCTTTACTTTTTTTTTCTTTTTTGGTCAGCTATGGATTTTCACATAAACGTTGCTGGTGTATAGGTCTGTGTGACTATGTGAATGTGTGTGAAACAGCAGAAGAAATAGGAATCCGATGAGTGAACAAGGTGAAAGAAAACTGTGTATGAGTATCGAGTGCTCCTATACCAACCCAAAGAATTTGCCCACAACCCAAAAAGCCAATGGCACTCACCAAAGAATTCACACCACCCCCAAAGTCAAGAAAAAAGAAAGAATGAAAGAATCGGGAACTAACAAGAAAACCTACCCGAAAAAAATGTCATCGGATTCCGCAGGTTTCAAGAAGAGCTCATCGGCAGAAGCAGTGATCCTCCCTCAAGGTTGAATCCCCACACGCGAATCGAGCTAAAGACGAAAACTTTCTCGAACAGGAACCCGAAAACCTTCATCAGCACCTGACCCATCTTAGCATTTGGACAGAAGACAACGTCCATGCCACAGCAAAACGAAAACACAGGCACCCTCTCAATCAAACACGGAACCCAGGAACCCCCCAAACCGACCACTCCCTAGACACGCCCGAACACAGCATTCCACAAGCAACAACAAGGTACACCTCCCTCGACCCTCACTACCCAAAAGAACCACAAACCGTGTGAGGCCCGCGTTTTTATATACTACTGGGAGGGAGACATTGGCGTTGCTGCTGTGCCAGGAGGGGGGGTGGTGCTGGTGCCGGTGGTTTGTTAATGGCTGCTGCTGCTGCTGCTGCTGCTGCTGCCGCCTGCCAGGTGTGTGGGTGTGGGTGTGTGTGTGTGTGTGTGTGAGTGCGTCCGTGATTATTGCATTTTTTCAACTCATGGGGTCTGGTGTTGATTTGATTTACCAGGGGGCATTGAAAAAGTGGATAATGATGGCGATGGTGATGCAATGCTCTGCTCCTGCTGGTCGGGGGGGATGAAGAAGAGGAAGAAAGGAGGATTGCAGCATGGCGTTCGAGGAAAAGTCCCCCTTTCCCCCCCTTACGCCCCCGCAAAGCAAGGGACCGCGCGTCCTGGGCCGTTGGATCCCGGATCCGACGGCGGAGGGCGAGAGTCCAAGTGACCGTTGGGCGTGGTCGGTGGAATGTGACCGTTGGAGGGGGAGGGGAGGAGTTGGTGTACGGAACGTGGGGTGGTTTCCCGGGGGTCACGGGCGCACGTGGGGAGCACGTGCCTGTCTCCCCTGGCCGGGGCAGGACGATGCCACGTCACGTTCACTCGACCGTTGAGCTCGTAATTGTGGGTGTGTGCTTGTCTGCTTTTTCTTATCTTTTTTTTTTATCTTTTCTTTTTTTACTTTTCTGGCTTTTTGCCTTTTTACGTTCGGAAATTTCGTCGTCCCAATTATTATAGATTTTTTTTTTTTTTTCAAATATTTTTTCTCTCTTTTTGCTTTTTAAGTGCATAATTGAAAATGAAGGGGCACGTGGCTCCTTGTGAGCCACCATTAGGAAAAAAAACTTTTGCTTTGACGATATAAGGAGGATTAGTGGGGCCTTTTTGACTATGGAGTCCCGTGAATTTACTCTTCACTGGTCACCAAATTTTTAACTTTTTTTTGCCCTTCTACATCTTTCTTTAAACTACTAGCATTGGAGAAGAGAAGATAAAGAGGATAGAACCATGTGAATCCAAAGTGAAGCCACGCTTTATAAGTACAAAAGAAAAATTTAATAAGAATGGGATTGTGAGTTTAAATCATGGTCATGGACAAGAGATTTGTATTGTTATTATCGTTAATAAGTAACTTTAGCTGGAAGGCACGGATGACATTGGAGCTATAGTAATATGTTAAGTGAGGCATGGATGGAGATGAAAAGAAGACTAGGATTAGATGAGACATTCATAACTTAACATCACTATCTCACAATCACAATTTAATAAAATCAAGATCTTATAGGAATGGACGGATCCAAGGGACTTGGAAGAGGCATTGATCTCCTAATTTCATTAGCGCGAATAAAATTGTCTATTGGAATTCGAAAGACATAATTTTATCTTCCTTAGAATAACCTCTTAACTTTGACCCTTACCAATTTTTCCTAACATTAATTTTAGATTTGAAAGACAAACCTCCTCTGTTTGAATGGTATAAGTTGGAAGTGAGTCAAGAGAAAGCTTTTTATGTCAAAGGAAATGAGAGGCAAGCTTTTTGGGTTTTGCTTAACGGGCTCACATATTCATTTCATCCTAGTAATTTGACAAGTTGCTCAAATCACAAATGCATTCATTTTTCTCGTTAAAATTACACATCACTTGACAATGATTTTGTCTTTTTTCAAACAATGGGGTTAATTTGCTCTTATATACATATGGTCTCCCTTTATTTATCAGTTTAGGTTTTTGGGTTAGCCTCTCATCCAAAACTTGTGTTAGGATCATTACATTATTGCACTCTCCAAAGCCACACCAAGAAGTATAGACTTGTGTCTAGTGCGTCCTTGAACGCATGTGAAAGAGACAATAGCGAGGATCAGTTTGGTGCTTAAGGAGAATAAAAAAAAGTTGTATTTCATCCTAGAGAAAGCCCAATATAATGCGGGGTGTAAGAGTACCCACAAAATTTTCACGGCCTTGTCCAGTTAACAACTTTTTCTCTATGGACCGGAATTGCTATCACAGGGCTCGGCCCAAGTGTAGGTTGGCCACACGCATTGCCAAAAGGTATTTTTGCTAAGCCAGGCAAAGCTGGGGCACCCATATGGAAAAACCTTAATTATCTGAAGACCTCGATTTCTTGTATTTGACTTTTTCTACATTTTCATATGTATGCTAACGTGTCCATTCACTTCAAAACATGGATAGCATATCAGCTTGATTTACTCTGTTTGCATTTTGAATCTTTGAAGTTTAAGTTTGACTTAGAGTTCGGCTTGAGCTCATATAGTTATGGTTTTTCGATATACTTGACCTAAGTCAAGTATGTCAAGTACTTTTACCGAGTCGAACATAATGGATCAAGCTTGAAAAGATGATTCATTCGTTGATTACACTTCGAGTTAGCTGGGAACAAATAACCAAAAGGAAACTCACCGCAAGTATTTTTCATGTTAACAACCAAAATTTATCAAAGAAAGAGTCATATTAAACTCAATCCCTCTCAAAAGTCAAAAGCTCCGTTTCTTTTTCAACGACGGAAATCCAAAGCGACAAGATGGTCCATACTAACCTAATATAAAATGGCATGTACAGTCAAACTAGTAGGGTCATGTTCCAACGCATGCCTACTCAATTAAATAAGAATTACTTTGTTTGCTAGAGCAGAAAATCAAATAACATTTCGAAAGGATTAGGGTCTTAAGCTAGGTTGTCTTATTGGGCCTTTCATAATCTTCATCAATGGTGTTCTTTTATCTTATATTTTGTCTCTGTTTTTTTCCCAACTAATACTGTAGCGTTGATAAGAAAAAAAGAAGAAAAGAAAGGACATGTTTAAGGTTGCTTCAACGAGAAATGGCGTGGCAGAAACTCATTGACGGACGACTCGAAGTCTACCCAGAAAATTGATGTTATTCCAACCCTAATAATGGACGCATAGCATGCAACTGACATGCAATCACGTAAGGGATTTTCTCTTCTGCACAGTGATTTTGCGAGCAAAAGACCAACAATCTCGTCAAAGGAAGAGGGAGAGAGATCGAGATTTTCTTCATTTCCTAGTTTTTGCGATACTTTAACATGCCTTAGTGAGAGCAATTAGAGCAATCACAACAACATAGAAACACTTTCTTAGGGCAATGAAATGCCATCCATATGAAACTAGCTAGCAGGCAAATCCATTAAACTGTTTGAATATCTTAGTTAGTCACCTTTGTGATCAAGGTCTAGCTTCCTTCTTTTACTTTTCTCTGCTTTATAGATCGTATCTATGCGAAAAGTAAGGCTGACTGCACCGAAATTGATGTTGGAAATGGGTCGAGAAAAATGACTTGATGTATTTTCACTGGGAGTTAACATGACTTGCTTTTTAAATGTCTTACATATCGCCATTCGTTAGTCTCTGAATTAACTTACAAAACAGTCTTAGCATGTTTATTATTTTTCCTGAGACGCCAGTGCCGTGCATGACGTGTAAAAAATCATATAAAAAAGAATTAGGCTGTTCACCCGAATATTAGAGGTCGACCTTTGCCAGATCTGGCCTGGGTAAGGCTATCCTAGCCTAAGACGAGACCCATCCACTCTCAATTGCAACCTCCACCGAACGGCAATGCCATGTTGCTGCCGTCGGAGTCCCCTCTTGTGAGCTCAACCCTCCTCCTCCGCACTTGCTGAGCTGTGGCCGTTGATGCCTCGGTGAGCTCAACAGCAATGGCCAAGCCTCCAGATCTTTAACTCCTCCTCCAATCAACTTTGCATAAGCAACTTGTCATCGAGCCTTCTGAAAAATTGAGCCATGGCCGGCTCTCGTCCTTGCCCAAGCAAGGCCAACTTGTCCGGCCATTGAAAAAAGGAAGAAGAAAGGGAAAAAAAATATTAAAATTTATTCACATCAAAACCGGTTGTGCTATATAAGATGGCCGGCATCCACATTGGAGATTTCCAGCAAATATTGGTTGGACGGATTTAATTCACAAAATGTGAAATGTTTATGACTTAATTGGCAAAATTGAAATATTCAAAATTGAATTGGTAAAAGTGTAATAGGTTTAGAATATTTTCGATAATTTTCCTCTCTTTGGTGAACTGACTTTCTAATCATGGACTCCAATATGAATATCTATCCATAAAGCAACTACAATAAGGGAAGTTCTTGTATTTCAAGATTAAATTGGTATGCTTGATATATCATTTTATTTTTACTAACAAAGAAGAAGTAGATCTTTAATTTCTGGATAGAATTGGGAATATATCGATTCATGGCCGATTGATTAGGTCCAAAATAGGCTAGCCCTATTTTTAAATTTAGATTGGTCATCAACCCATTAAGGAACAGATCATTAAAGATCCTTTTCCCACGAACTTATTGTATTGTCCCTTTTTTTTTTAACGATATTGTATTGTCCTTAACTGGGTCATCAATGACATCTGTAGACCTTGCTTCGATTGACGAGCTAAATTGTTTAGTCATAGTCAAAAGCTGTCAATATGGAAGTCATCTGATGGGAAGTTGTGTTAATCTTGGGATGCACACGAGCTGAAACTGCTGAAACTGCGAGGGCCAAGCGCTCATAATAATTGTACGTTAGATGGGAAAGAGATACTTCATTAAATCTGACCCCTTGTTTTATCTTCTCGAGATGTTTATGATTCTATTTGTCGCATTTTCAACAACATAAAATAGTGACTTTAGACTGTATATACAAAGACACATACACTTGCCAATAGTCAACTTTTACGTTAGCCAAAGCCTTAGCAATGAACAAAAGATTTCTCTAGATGAAACACTTTGAACATTCTATCGTTACAGACATATTAGTCATGAATTATAGTACTTTATAAACCAGTCTATAAGACAATATATAATTGGATGAGATCAATACGATGCATATTAAAGTTACGTTTATTTCACGGAAAAATGATTAACTTGAAAAAAGTTTTTTTGAAAATGATCATTTTTATTGCTTATAAAATTGAATGATGAGAAATGTCTTTATCACCATAAAAAGGCTTAAACACAAATTGTTATTTGATGATAAAAACATTATTAATCGACTAATTATTTTAAATAATACAAGTGATAATTTTTAGGATTTTTTTTTTTCGAATTTTTCATTTTTTGGTAAAACAAGCGGAGTCTACATCCAGCTTCAATCTCATAAAAACAATAGTGTGAGATAATTCTGACGTTTGTTTTAGGTTTGACATGCAAATTAGATGAAGAAGGCAACACAATAAGTTGAAATTCCGCTCTTACATTGGAAAAAGGCTTAACTTAAAAAGCTTGAGTTTGTAGGGTTAATCACATACGCGTTTGGTTTTCATGAATAAAACCTTAATCCCTTGAAGCGCATAGCATTAATAGGCTCATGGAATCATAAGAACCATCTCCTTCGCATGAAAAGTAATAGAAATATTACGCCTTTTTAAATAATTCAAGGGCTCGAGTATAGAGATCCAGGAATCTAAAAACGTCAGCCGATACGATTTCAAAAGCTGACTTCCATGCGTTGAGTTTAGTTATAAATTTGCCATTTTATTGGACATTTTATTTATGCTCAAAGGTGCGTCCCTCGATCTTCCACATGATGCATTTCAATGCGACAACGTGGCCGCCAAATAAAAGATGGGAACACAATTGAGTAAGCTTCCGCGGTAACAAGATGTGTTCATCAAATCATTATATCTGTATCTTTCCTTAAAACCAAATTCAAAGATTATAATGAAACGCTTCAAGATTCAACCAAAAAAAATTTAGAAAAAAGGGAAGTCATTAGAGAGGGGAACTTCTCACAACAATCGAATTAAGCATGACCACATGTAAGTTAATAGAGTGCACGTTTGCTTATTAAAGTAATGTTTATCTCCAGTCGATCGGGAATGGGAGAGCTCTCTTAGGGATGGGTGCAATTATTATTATTTTTCTAATTCCTTCGTATTTATTACTTAACAAGCCTAAGTTTACTATATGTTTGAAAAATTAAATTGATAGGGGTCCAGGTACGTGTAATCACAGCAAGAGCAGAACATGGTTCCGGCTATTATTTGGTCAAAAAATTACTTGTGACCTAAGTTTGCTACTAGTCTCAATTGTGACCTTTCTGTATATTTGGATTATTTATTATCACTTCATTAACTGCCTGTAAATTATTTTAATCTAGGGCTCTCTAATGCTGCCGAACTCCTGCTCCGCTTCTGATATACTCATGTCCTTTTCTCTTATGAAACGATCCTAGATCATTTGAGCTGCTCTTTTGCATGAGTACTTCTCGAGAGTTTACATGCAAGATGCTGAAGATTACTTCCTGTTTTGACAGTATCTGTGACTGTTAATTGATCTTATAGATTGATCTTATAGTTTGATCTGTTTTTCCCGTCTTCCTAGAGTGATTCGTCTTTCAAATGTGCGATGTATTATAAAACATAAACTTTGTGGGGACTCGCAAAGCGTGTACAGAACAAATCTCTTCTTCAGCTGTGAGACTACCATGTTAGTCCATGACTAAGCATCTAATAAAAGATCCTGATCTCACTAATAACTTTTCTCTCAAGTGCGCCTAATAGGATCCCTACTCATCTCTATTGTACTCCACTCGCTCGAGGACCAATCGGGATGTATGTTGTGCATCTTGTCTTATTCAAGTTATCGTGTAACATTTGTCATCTCACTCCCAATCTCGCCGTACCCTAAGCCAAATCTTACTTTTTCTGTGTTAAGTAATGAAAGAGTGGAAAGGAGTGACCAACACAGCTAACCTCTAGATATTACCATAAGAGTTTCGTGCTAGTTAGCGACTATTAGATTTTAACTATAGTTGTAATCAGTCTATTTGAAATCCAAAGGATCAAGGGTCGATCAACCTATCACCGTAGCATTAGGAGTGGGTTAGAACTCAGAAAGTGTCTCTTCATGAGGTATAGTAAAATGCCCAAAGCACATGGAGGATAGAGGTTTACTCATAACATGACTCGAACTTATGATCTCATGGAAGACTACGGCCATCTTACCACTACGTCAAGCTATCATGCTTGGTGGTAAAAAAGGAATTGGAGACATCTGCTATGATGGTTCATAAGCATATATAATCATCACACAAGGCCACTAAAGCACACTAATCCACAATTAAGAAAATCCAAGTATGATTAGCCGTATGCTACACGGTCCACAGCGATGTCCAACAACCATGCTTGTGCAATTGAATTAGCCTTTAGCCACTTGCGTAGCCATGAAAGCCAATCTCATCTCGATAACGTAGGTCAAAAAGGTCGTCAAAAGAAGGAAAACTTTTTGCCCCCAAAAGCTTAGTTTTATGTCCTCCACAATAAGAGCAATTCCACGTGATAAAGGAAGGTTTGAGATTTTGCTAGCAAGTGATTACGAATCGATCGTGCATTCCCTAGGAAAACGCTCACGGTTCCCTTGGAGTGCATACCAATTATTAAATGTAGGACTACATGAATTGTTTGCCATTAAGCAAACATAACATATGATATGATGGATGCCCTAAATACTGGCAAAAGGTGAATTATATCTACCGTTTACATCAATCACCTGCTTATTGTATCTTAAGAGCATTGCCGATAGCTTGTATCATCCCTCGTCGTAAGAAAAGTATGTAAGTATATCTTCAAAAAGGAGTTGATCGCCTCCAGAACAGTTAAAACTTACCAAGTCGAACCACCGTATCCCTAATCATCTCGCATTCCCGAAACTCCAATTCGATATTATTCGAGAAATGCTAATGCGTTTGGAATCGATTGTCGTGTCCCCTCGAAAAACCCTCGTACCCATTAGGCGACACACATCAGCAATCCTCTGTTGCACGTGTGCTGCACAATAATTGTGGCGGTGAGCAACGAAGACATGTAGGACCGGAGACAGTAGTTCCTTTTCCCATTCAAACCATCATATTTTCAGGGTCTAGAGAAAAGCGAATTGACCACCTAGCAACCGTTGTATTCATCCAAGCGTTAGAAAAGGCAAACATATTAATAAAATAAAACCATTTTTAAAAAAATATTGGGCATCGAGCTGTGCTTTGCTATGAATGCACTCAGAGGACCCAATTTCCTAGCCTTTGCCGAGCAGTTCAGCTATCCGTTCATGAAAATAAAAGTTATTATCAGCGATGTATCTCCCCACTTTATGCAGCAGGCAAGATATCCCAATTGGGAAAAGAATAATCACCGAAAATATACACTTTTGAGGTGTTATGATGCACCGTCCAGGAAAAAACCAGTGGCTGTGATGATCATAAACGGCTGAATTAGGGAATTTATAATAGTGCAATGTAAGGTTGTACGTAAAGCTGTTCGTTTGTCTCGTTGTTGTTACATTCGACAGCTAATGACACGGAGTAAGAACTGCATCAGCAAGAATAAATTTATCTAAGGGAATTAGAAAGATCAGATGGGGCTATATTCAATGAATGAGGGGAATGGAGAGGGCTGTAGTGATGCGATGAGATTAGTCGGGTGCTCTAGGAGGTCTGAACACATGATGTAGTGAAAAGGATACAATGACTTTTTATTTCAATGAACTCGAATACGGATCACGATCGAGAAAGTTTCTCGAACCATGCTCGGTTCACTTGCTTTCCTAGATTAAACTGAGCTCGTGAGTCTCGTGTCCAGTAAACTTGCGTAGGACAGTCAAAAGGATTTGCAAGACCCGTGATTTGGGACGAAGTTTTGGGAACCCCACCTTCGTGTTTTCTTCCTTTTAAGCTTCGTGAGCCTGAAAACTCTCTTCCTTTTTCCTTTTCTTTTCTTGATGGGGTCTTCGCATGGCGAAACTTTTGTCCAGGATTTACTACGAGAGATTTTTGCATCAAAAAAAGAAAAAAGAAAAAGAAAAAAACATTGCAGATAACAATGGGGAAAATGGTGGGTCATGGAACACAGCGAGCCTACCTAGAGATTGGAGTACTCATTGCCATGTCTGGTCAAGTCCGTGGCTCAATGGGGTTTGCAATGGAGCACGGCTCTATGCGTAAATTTAGGGTTTACACTGTTTTTTTGGAAACTACTCTACGCTTCAAAAGATGCCCACGCATCTTGCAGTACAGTACAGACAGCAGTTTTTTTTTTTTTTTCAAAAATTTACAACCCTTGAAATTGCAATTGGAAGTGCAAGCTTGGCTACAGGCCACGCGTCTATATCGAACCCAATTCCGAGCTTCTCAAATGATTAGGATGACAATCTTGCATTGTGAGTTGTAATGTTACGTTTGGGTCAATAACAAAAGAATAACTCAAAACTTCACTGATGGTGAAATCCATTGAAGTTATGAAATTATGATTCTCAAAAGATTAGGTCGAGACAAGATGTCTTAAGTATATTGGAATATTGCCAGCCATTAGTGCTTATGTCACATTTGAATGTTGCAGGGAGTGGTCACCTCCAAATTCTTTTTTCTTTTCGGATCACACGTATACAGCTATGCGAGGACTTAACAAAGATACCCGAATGGATTTGAGGGAGTTGGTGAAATCCACTGAAGTTACTTCTTAGTGCTATAGAAGATTGATATCAGATCATCATAGATTCTTTTATATTTATATATCCCACTTCAGGTGCTCCAAGCTTCATCCTCGCAAATCTAGCAAGACATCATGCCCTCGTGCTTCTTCCCTTTTTGGCTTCACTTAATGTTTACCATGAACCCAAAAACTCAAAGAAGAAAAAAAATTAAATAAAGAAACTCCACCCAGAGAGAGAGAGAGAGAGAGAGAGAGAGAGAGAGAGAGGGAAGCATCCCGAAAGCTTCCTAGCCATACCAAGTTCCTTGAAGAATGAACATTATTATATACATATACCAGCCGTTGACGAATGAAAAATTAGTGGTCACTTGAACAGAATAGTATCAGAGATGTAGACATTTACAACTACTGGTACAGCTTGATGTCATAAAAAAATTAAGGTCACAGTTTTAATAATTGGTTTCCTTGCTAGTTGTGGGTTCTGGCAATGCCTATATAAGAAGATCTCCTCATGGTTAATGGCACACATGTTGCGCGCTTGTTCTTTTCTTTGCCAACCTCGCAGACTGACCATTCCATTTCTGCTACACCAACATCAGCATCGTACATTCTATAGATTCTACCCAATACTCTTCAAGGAAATGTGGTTCGACTGTCTTGGAGCTCTGGTTGTCATTGGCATCGTGTGCTGGATTTATCGGTGGAGGAATCCTAGATGCAATGGAAAACTTCCGCCGGGCTCGATGGGCTTGCCACTCCTCGGCGAGACCCTCCAATTCTTCGCTCCAAACACTTCTCATGATATCTCTCCATTCATCAAAGAGAGAATGAAGAAGTAAGACTTCGATAACAAGCCATTTACTTATATTGAAGTTGTCCATCCTTCTACTCATCCTTCTCTAATGCTAAATGCTTTTATCTCGATTTTGTTTTGTTGTTTTTCAGTTATGGACCAATATTCAGGACAAGTTTGGTGGGACGGCCAGTCATAGTATCGACGGATCCGGATTTCAATTACTTTATTTTCCAACAAGAGGGAAACCTGTTCCAGAGCTGGTACCCAGACACCTTCACAGAGGTTTTCGGCCGACAAAATGTGGGTTCGCTCCATGGTTTCATGTACAAATACCTCAAAAATATGGTGCTGAGTCTCTTTGGCCCTGCAAGCCTCCAAAAGATGCTCCCGGAAGTTGAGAAGACTGCATACGGAAGATTACAGCAGTGGTCATGTCAGCACATGATTGAAGTAAAAGAAGAAACAGCAAGTGTAAATTTCAGAGCAACCATTCTTTTTATTCAATCATCGTTCGCTGCAAGATAATATATGTGTAACTGATAAAATTGACACCATTGCAGATGATATTCCATCTGACAGCAAAGAAGTTAATAAGCTACGATTCAGAGAGCTCTTCAGAAAATCTCAGGGAAAGCTTTGTCTCATTCATACGAGGATTGATTTCCTTTCCATTGGACATTCCTGGTACCGCCTATCACAACTGCTTACAGGTAGGTAAAACCAGCAGAAAGCTACCCGTCAATTATAACAAGCTATTGTTCTGTTTGCACTCTTGGCCTCTTGGCAATGACAGAATTACTTTCCATAACATGCTTTACCAAACTAAGATTAACAACAATTTTGGTCCAACCTTTTCCTAATTCTAAAGGGAAGGAAAAGGGCAATGAGGATGCTGAAGAACTTGCTACAAGAAAGGAGGATGATGCCCAGGAAACAACAAAATGATTTTTTTGATTATGTGCTTGAAGAACTTCAAAAGGAGGGAACAATTCTTACAGAGGCAATCGCATTGGATTTAATGTTTGTGTTACTATTTGCCAGCTTTGAGACTACTTCCCTTGCTCTGACATTAGCCATGAAGTTTCTTTTAGAGAACCCCACGGCACTGAAGAGATTGACGGTTAGTAAAATCGGACTACGATTTGGGTACTTCGTATCAGAAACAAGCCAAACAATTTGTTTCGCCAACATACTCTAAACACTCAGATATATCTCAGGAAGAACACGAGGCCATCATAAGGAAAAGGGAAGATGCTGATTCTGCACTGACCTGGAAGGAGTACAAATCAATGACATTTACATTTCAGGCGAGCAAGAACTTTTATTTACCTTCAAGTTCTACACAGATGATACATGCATAAGACAGCTTTCTTACTGCTAAAGTCCACTTGCAGGTGATAAATGAAACAGTCAGGCTCGCAAATATAGTTCCAGGAATCTTCCGGAAAGCACTGAGACAAATTCAATTCAAAGGTACGTTGAAATGATACTCATCTAACACAAGTTTATGTAAGACAAGAAAGAACAATCTATGTTGACAAGTTCCTTTATTTGGTGACAGGCTACACCATACCAGAAGGTTGGGCTGTTATGGTTTGTCCACCAGCCGTACACTTAAATCCAGCAAAATATGAAGATCCTCTGACATTTAATCCATGGAGATGGGAGGTTGGTCACATAATTCTCTGTTCTTCTTCACCTGCAAACAGATAATGAATCCATACAAGCAAAAAAGAGAAAAAGAACAGCAGAAAATAAATCTCTTGCAATCTTCATCATTTTCCAATTTTAACTAAGAATCAATACATACAGGGGATGGATGTACACGTTGCATCTAAACAATTTATGGCTTTTGGTGGGGGTATGAGATTCTGTGTTGGGACTGACTTCACAAAGGTTCAGATGGCGGTTTTTCTCCATTGCCTAGTGACAAGATACAGGTAATACAGTCAAGTGTCCAAGAGTGAAAAATGAGCCTCCCATATGGTGAGAGTAACCATGTTGTTAATGAAATTTTTAGGTGGCAAGCAATTAAAGGAGGCAATACTGTCCGCACACCGGGTTTACAATTTCCAGATGGCTTTCATATTCGAATCTGGGAGAAAGAGTCGCTCGCAAAAAGGGAAAACTAATGTACATCTAGATAGCCAAACCTGAACAACAGCAACCAGAACAATGGTCTTGTTTCAGCAGCAAGCAAAAGTATTGCAGCTTGATGCCTAGCAATCAAAATGGCTGTTGACAAGCTAGAGAAGGGAACAGTTGTCAACAATATACTTCAAGATGCATGAAGCCAATGGAAAATCTTTCCAGAATCAAAAGCAAGCAACAATTTTGCCCAAGAAAAAGTACAGAATTTTGCCTTTACTTGTCTCAGCATGTCCAATAAGGGTGAAAACTTGAATGGAATTGAAAAGTTGGAAGAGTTACAAAATGTAACCAACCGACCGCAAAAACACAAGAACAGTGCATAAACAGTATATGTCTACATTACATCTTTGCGGAACCTTCCATGTCCATTTTACATCAAAGAATTCCTCAGAAGATTCTATTCCTCTGGTCTGTCTAGTACAACACATATTCCACTTTAGAAAGTGAATCAGTCAAAAATAGCCATCTCTCTAAGAGAGCTTGAAAACACCCCGGAGTCAATGCTTACATATTTGACTGATCACTCTCTTCTCTTGGGATGTGGGCTCAACCATGTCTGATCCTGTAGACCATGGCTGTATCTCTTGTGTTCATGTTGCCGGTTGTCAGCATGCTGTCTCAGTTCAGAGGTTCTGCCAGAAGACCCTCTTTCTTTTCTACGCTTTCTGTGTCCAATTCTGTCATCCTCTAAACTATCCAAAGCAATCTCCTGTGCAAAACCTGAATTCTTTCCATGACCAGGCTTGACATTATCCTTGTGAACATGGTGAAGATAATAATAATACTCAGGCTCCCTATCTGGATGCCTGTGTTCATGACGGTGATGGACACTTCGTTTGTGGGAAAGACTATGCTTGCGGTACATCATCCCCTTGCTATAGTGCTTCCTATGGTGCATATGGGGATATTTAGCATCAATTCCATGTCTTCGAGCACCTGGGACAATCTGACTGTCATCTTGAAAAAGATCTTCCCACCAATCATAAAGGGGGTCAAAGAGTCCTTTCTGATGCAGCAGCCAAAGCAACACGAGAACTGTAATACCACATGTGGTTATTTCATTGCACTATTATCTTATAATGGCAATCAACCTTACCAATCAAGATTAAAAGTGGATTCACCTGTTGGAATCGTCGCTAAAAGTAGACCAAACATCAAGACCCAGCTCATGCATATATACTGTATGTGGCATCTGAAGTCGAAAAAACCTGAGCATTCCCTCCTGTTGACAAGGCCATACATCAGTAGTACATATATAACCATTCTAAAGCAGGCTTACATGCAAAGTAGAGTCCCAGTCAAAAGGCGAGACTGCATGGTATGTAGTAATAACAGATTTACTGAACATAAACAGCAGAATTGCTCAAGATAACAACGTGCAATCATGCACTTCGCCTTGTATGATTTCTTATAATTATATTTAGCTACTTTTATCCTTCACATCTTTTCGCTCACATACTCTATTCCCAAGGGCTGTGTTTTTATCCATTTTTCATGAAAGTTTTAAAACACAAGAAGCAGCAAATTCAATTCCACTCCATGTTATACTATCACGAACATAAAACACACCGGACGCATTAATTGTATTCTACAAATGTTTCTCTACACTGAATGTATTCTCTGTGTCAAACCTAATACTATTGTTCTCTCCCCTCCTTGTTCCAATGACATTTCTATCATCCTCCAGAAGAAAAAATTGTAAGATTTTACACCAAATTGATTCTATGAACATCTTGACATAACAAAAACATGCCAGAAGAGAGGACAGACATTTTCTTCAAGCCCAAAAGAAGTGTCAAATAAATCATTGATTGACTGAACTGAAGATATGCGATGAATGTGTACACAATACATATTTCACGCCTGACAGATGCTACAATGTTAAATTAACCTGCAACTTTTTCCCGTGATGAAATCGATTACACCTGCCCATAATTTGCTCCAAAAGCCCTTGATGGAATCAAAAAACCCACTCATACCTGTCTTTGGTTGTTGAAAAGGTGTAATCTGCAAAGAAGTCATTGATTCAAGACTCTTAATAACAGAAGTGAATTTTACAGCTAGTATCATTGAGTCCTCTATTTCCAATAACAGAACTTTTTATCCAAACAATCCTTTCGAGGATGCCATTCATCAGTGATTTTATGTGACTTAAAAAGCATGACTTTGAACTAAACATCACCTGTGATCCATTGTCAAGGACAGTAGCTGTAGTACTAAATTGGCATTCTGCTCGATCAACCTCACTGAAATCAGAATCCTTAAGAATAGCTGCAGTAAAAAACATACAGGAAGCTATACTATCAAATCCCCATTAGTTACTCTATTTGAGTTTCCCTACTAAGCATTGAGCACGGTAACTGATACCTGCACATATATATTTTGCTGCCTGATCTGTTGTCGGGTACAATTTAAACGATCTAGTCAAAATTTCACTTGGCTTCATAATGAAAAATTGTTCCTGTGTCATCAAAATAAAGTCTTTTACATCATTGTCAAGCTAAATATTCAAAATACATCAGTTAAAAGAAAATTACCTCTGTGAGGGTGACACCACTGTTGCAATCAAACTGCCGGAGGAAATAGTTTGTCAAAGAGGAGAATTAAGTAGTTTCCTATAACAGCCAATTGTATATGCAGTATGGATATTTAAACTAGGATGCACTATCCAAATTCAGTCTGAGATCATAAGCTATGAAGAGTAATTGAGTTATCGCATTCCATTCTATGCAAGTTGTTTCTTTCTAGAATAATTTATTTGACAATTATCACTGAAAACTCCTCAACTTTTACTCACTAAAAGGTGGGACAAGAATTTGATAGATGAAGAATAAAGACTATCCCTTTCTTCCACATTGCAGTGGTTCATTACATAGACAAACTAAGGTGTTATATATCCTACCACCGAAAAGTGACTCCTTTCCACAACTCCCAATTAGTTAATCATGATTATTTCGAAGAAGAGAACATATATTATAACTATATCTGGAAAGAGGAATATCTAGTCTAGTAGCCTCTATGCTACAGCTACATGCATGAAGGGGGAACAGACTAATATTAATAAGAGAACAACAACAATGCACCCAAGAATTGTTGTCCATAACGCATCAAGCTGAACCATAGCATCGACAAAAGAAAATGCTTCAAATTCTGTAGAAATCACACCACGAGTCCTTCCATTAGCAAAATGCTGGCTATTGCCACACAAAAGCTTCATAATTCCAGTGTTATGTAACCCATGAAAATTGTAGGCACATGAATAACATAACAAATAAAAAGAACCAGTCAAGTGCCTGGCAGAACTTGAGGTATACACTGAAGTGTGATCACTAATGACAAAATGATGTATATATACACTAAAATTTCTGATCTTTGAGGGTACCGTTAAGCTGTATGAGGCTTCAAGTTCACCAGTATTCTTTGTTGTGATTGTAGCGACTCCAAATTGAGTCAAAGCTTCAAATGTCGGAACAGTGACACTTAAGATTTTTCCAGGGCTCCTACAGACAGGAAAGGTACGAATCAGTTAATCACGTAATAATTACTTAAGTAACATAAATGGCTGAAAATTATTTGGCTTTACTTAATTTCAACTCTATTGTCTCAAGTAGTAGATTGGAAAAGTACACATTTTATAGGATACTGGATAAACATGACAGGAAATGTTAAAAAATGACAAGGACAATGGCTTTCCCGTATTCTAACTATCCTAACTATACTGAGAAATCCCAACAGAGGATCTGCAGAATCAGTAACTGCAATCTCAACTTTGAAAAACTAAAACTTGTACATAATAGCCATTGGGTCATATAAAGAACCTTAAAATGCCAAGCTAGATTGAACATATATAGTTTTTTCAAAAAGCTATGAACCAACACGATAAGATGCTAATTAAATCTATGCAAGTGACTGTCACCAGGCAATACTTAGGTTCACCAAAGCAAGTGAAAAAAATATAACAGCAGAAATAAGGTCAACCTCTGATATACATATTCAATGTCATCAGCTCTTAATTCTATCAAAAGGTTTGTGTTAAGAACTTCAGTGACTCCTATGGAGAAAGAATGACTCCCTGCATTCTGCATCCAAATGAAGGTTGTCAACAACAGAAATTAAAGAACATATCCGAATTCTTCAATAAAACCTTACTGGATGCTGATTTATCCTTTCAAATCTTCCTTCAACACCATACAGCGGCAACTGATTTCTCCCAACTCTATTCTGGTCAGCCTTTCATTAAAGGAAAAAAAAAAGCAAAGAAAAAAGAGCTGCTTCAAATCATGCCACAGGATAACACACCACTCAATATCTGTCAACTTCTTTGTGAGAGGTGATGTTCCAAGTAGTGAGTAGTAATTATGATTAAGCAGAAGATGTGAACAAATTGACAAGACAGATATAGAACACAATTTGTAGAAGGGCGAAAGAACTATTATGCTTATGCAAATCTACCAAATTCACATTTGATTATAGAAGATAACACAATAATATCTAGATATCCCTATAAGGATGCAGGTGCAGCAATTCAAACGTTGCCTGCAATATAGTATCGTGTGTCAAAAGCTCTAAATTAAATAAATTCTGAGACTATAGCTGAAAGGGTAGAATTGACTAACATCCCAGAAATTCCACAGTTGATTATGCAAGCAACTTCCAAAAGGTGAGGCGCAAAAATTTGGTTGCCCATTGAAAGCCTCATAACTGACGCCGATCTTGTTGCATTCAATGCCATCCAAGGTAAATCTGACCCTCTCAAGCAGCATCCACATAGAAAAATTCGTCCCTAAATTCTGCGGTTGACCAGGTCCACTCTTTAAGACAACAAGAAAATGTCTCAGGATAAATAACAGGCTGATTAATGGGGCGATTTACAATTTGGCTACTGACTTACACTGCCGTACAGAAGTGTATGTGCATGCTCTAAAAGAAAGATAGGTCGAGCCTAAGATGTTACCCAATGTTGATCTTGTTATTTTTATTTTTTCTTTTCCATTTCACGTTTGAAGATCAGATGTATTCTGAACTTCCCAATTGAATACTTCAAAAACCTTGGATATAAATATTGACCAACAAATTGCTGTTTATTCCAACACGACAAATGATTTGATATTACTATCCATCTGTATACTTGAAGCAATTCCATTTCTATGCATGTCTTTGTCTCAGTCTATTTATAATCAAAGACAGATCCATCTAAGTTATGCACACATTAAAATGAGATGTAAACACGTTGGGCTGAAGAAAAAAATTGACCAGCTTACCGTATAAACAACGATGAGGGGTAGATACCCACCTTGCCTCTTCTAAAATCATCTAAATGAAGTTCCAATTTACATGCAAAAAGTAGTACTGATGAAAAGATTAATTAAAGCAATATGATGTATTATCTGGGAAATTGAAATGTGACTAAAATAAACATAGATGACAACAAGAAACAGTGTGGTCCTTCTCAATGCATTCACAATCATGCATATTAGATAATATCAATTTATTGAACATCATGCAAGAAGTCATTATGGTTCCAATATACACTGAGTGAAAAGGATAGAGAATCTGCACTTTTATTTTTTTTGAGTAGAAAAACTCCAAGTCTATCAACACTAGAAGAATCAAATAAATGTGAGACATACCTGCCTTGGAATGACGAGGTAAAAGTCCTCAAATGACGGAATATTTGTGTACCCAGCAAAATCTCCAATAAGGTTCACCCTTAAAAAGTTATCGCCAGATATAGCACTTCTGTTTTCTGGACCTAAAACCACCTCCTGTGGGCCAGAGAAAGAAAACAGTGGGAAGAATTTTCAGCAAATCCATCTTAAGTGGACTCTCAAAGAGATTCAAACTTTGACAAACCAACCGAGGGTATTGATCATCAGAAGATCTAAACTTAGAAAGAAATGGATATTATGGACTGAAAGCAACAAATAAATTAGCTGTGGCTAGAAACAAGAAATTACAGGGCTTCATTGCCCTAGCCAATTACTCCAAACAGTTCCACGACATGCATATAATGCTAGTAATCCCGCATTCAAACATGAAACTAAGTGAGATTCTGATGTTATAAATTACAAATTTTTAAGGGAACAAGGAAGAATTTAGCAAAACAAAAAGTTGAATAGTAAATTGTTTTATATCAGCTAACATTTCCTTGAGACAAAAAGCTGAAAACAATATGAAGCAAAATCATACCGAAATTTTTGTTCCTGTTTTCACTTCAATCCGGACACTGAATCCTAGTGATCGTTGTCCAATGCCAAAAACATGGAACCTTCACCAGAAAACAGTTTCTAGTTATAATGTGAGTAATGATAGACTGAATAAGAGAGGATAACAAAGAAATCCACAGAAGTACAACTAGCATATTGCCCATATAATTGGAAGTAACAGAAGCAACTTCGTCTGTCTATTTATGTTAATTTCAGTGAACTTTGCAATGTCAGTTCTTACCACTAATCAACTCTATAGGCATATTGTATGTGCATTACAAAACCTGCACTAAGAACTACTTATATTAAATTGGAAAGAGATGAAAGCAATTAAATTATTTCTTTCCCCATCCGTTTCCTCTGTCCAAACAAAAGAGAATGCAGTTGTGAGAGAAAAAGGGAGGAATTGTTCTAGACAATTCAAGAATGGACACCAATTTTAATTTTTCCTTGGAAGATAGTATAGATATAGAAAATGATCACAATCACTAGCAGTTTTCTCCACGATCCACTACAATGTAATTCTCGGAAGTTCAACAAAACAGAGCTCGTCAATTCAGCATCACACACACTAAAGATGGATCCAGGTATCAACATTTGGTTATAGGGAGCGTTTGCACTAGGAAAGGAGTGTTCAATAATTTTTCTCTTGGGGAAAGGCACATGCAGCCATACCATTCACCTGGAAATCTGAGGCAATGAGCAGTATTAGCCTTTCCTTTAAGCATTTTGTCAACTGATTGTTGAATCAACAAAAGAGAAGATGAAGTGTTAGAATATAAAGATGCATCAGAAAATGAAAAGCTATGTAACAGCAATTACAGATGTTTCCGCATGATGATGGGACACGCCGCTGGGGCCCACAAGGGCAACAGATTGGCTGAGATAAACGACAATTACATAAGACACGCCAACAATTGAGAATAAAGATGCACAATATAAATAAAGAGGGACATATCAATAAACATAATCCATACTTCTTAACTGGCATTTCACACAAGATAATATTTATAACTGTCTTCTGAAAACAAACTAAAATATACCAAAAGTCAACACAAAATAGAATCCTGTGCTAAGAGATTTCTAGAGTTCCAGTACTAATTTTAAAGTGAACAAGTCAGGAGTGAGATTAAGCATGGATAAATCCAACATCCACAAGCATTTGTGCTGTTCGTATTGGTTGTTCCAAACAAATTTCCATGTGTGAGTGCACAATCTTAAGCGATCAAGCTAAAACTGGAGGAGGATATGGGATTATCTGGTAAAACATATAAGGAAGCCCAATAATTAAAAAAGAAGAAAGAATATTAAAATGACTCAAAGAGATAAATGAAGAAAGGCGGTGGACAAGACACCTGAGTATGCTCAATAATATGACCATCGGCATCCCGCAACCTGAGGCATAGACTATTGAATGAATATACTGAGAACCATTATGCACGACAAAGTTGTATTCCTATGAAAAGTAAGATACACCATGGTGCAGGTTGCTAAATAAAGTGCTAGACCATGACAGCCTTAGATGTACGCAAGCATGTAAAACTTTCTCAATGTTTGGGTAACGACAATTCAAAATCATAAGTGTTGCTAAAACCCTGCAAATGATTTCTTACCACATTTGCTTTAACCAAGTATTTTGTGGCCAACAAGAAAAAGAAAACACTATGAGAAGCAGCAGAAGGAGACCATTGACCTTGTCCAATGCAATCTAAAAACTTGATCATGGTGTCAGAAGCTGAAGAGTCACAGAGAGAGAGAGAGAGCTCTTGCCTCTCACATATTTTGACAACTTTTGAATCGGCATCTGGCTCACATTTGCGTGTCTTCACAAAATATTCTTGTGGCTTGTATGGAACATCCTGAAAAATGTCATACATAGTCCATTTAATACATGAACACAACCTTCACTACACATGAAAAGATGATATGAACGAGAAGAATAATGGAAAAATTTATGAGTGTCCAGCCAAAAGGAAGTATGATAAAGCAAAGGCACATATCCTGTAGCAAACTTGTCTCACCAAGAATTTCACGCATGAAAGGCATTAAAAGCACGTCTGCTTGTCAATTGCTCCTTAAGGACAATAAACACAACTTCAAGTAAAAACACTAGGGAAAACCCTAACCTCTATTGTCTGCTGTAGGCATAAACATTCATAATGATATTACAATATACCAAGATACCATGATCAATAATGCAGAACACCATAAAGTCAGGGGACTAAAAGAAGTTAGAAAGATATCTGAGAAGGAAAAATCTCGCTACATACAGCACAACGATCAGAGAGGTTCCATACTCTTATGTATGTAAGCTCGTAGAGAGCATATGCGGCAGACTTGTTGATCGTCAGCACAGGGGGAATCCGCAAAGTTTGCATCTTGCTCGTTGAGTTCTCTTCGACCTCTACTATTTCCGCGACGAGTGAGGCGTCCCCTCCACTCTGAAATCCCCCCGGAGCAAATCGATTAAGCAATGCAGCCAAATTTCAATTTTGCACATAATAAAATAGCATTACACGTTCACACAATCTCATGCCCCGATTCCAATTAATTTCAGAAACTCTCCTTCAATTACAAAAAAGGAACGCAACCGTTTCCATCAAGCGCGGCACGACGCGAACTTGCGCAAGCGGAAATTGAGGAAGCAGAAAAATGAAAGGAAAAATCGATTCCTGCAACCGTTCGGGCAAGCATTTCGCAACACGCGACGACGACTTACGGAACCACTGGGGACGGCCAGGTCGAGCACGATCTTCTTGGTGCAGTTGAGGTTGTCGCCGGAGGCGGAGGACTTCTGGCACCGGTCGAGCTTCGATTTGGAGAGGATCTCGACCGCGGACACCACCGCCGTCGGCCCGCGCAGGCAGTGGAGGAGGAGCACGAGCAGGAGCAGCGCCGCCGCGCCGGCGAGCCTGATCGCCATTATTCTCCGGACCGGAGAGCGCGGAGGTCCGGTCGATCGTCGGCGTTGCGGAGTCGACGGAGGGGGTTCGATGGCGACGATGAGCGAAGGAGAGGAAAGCCGGTGGATTCTTCCGCTTCGGGAACGAAATGGAAACCGCTCGGGGCGCGTGGTGTAGGACGGCGGTTTTTTTGGCGGGAGTAAAAGGTTTTCGTTTTTATCGGAGAAATCACAGTGACCGGTGTCCGAACTTTTATGGGCTTTGCAATGTGGTCGATATATTCTTTGAATTTTAGTTTAATATGTAATTGCGGTCCTTGAATTTTTTATTTTTTTCAATGTGATCCCTAAATTTTTTATATTTATTCAATTCAGTCACATGACTATATGGAAAACGTTGAATATTAACTTTGAATTTGGATCAATGGAAAAATAATAACAGACGTTTTCATATAATTGAAGGATTAAATCAAATATTTATCAAAAGTTCAGATATCACATTAAATAAATAAAAAATTCAAAGATGACATTGCGAATTGGCTTAAAATTCAAGGGTGACATTAAAGAAATTGAATTTTCATAAATTACGTTGCGCATTGAGCGAAGGTTTATGAACCATTTGTGTAATTATCCCGTTTTTATTTTCAATGCAGCAAGGTGGAAAGAGAAAAAAGTTAGAAAACTCAAAACCGGTTGAGTAAACTAGGCTGTTAGCCTGCTGTCCTTGATGGATGGGCCTGGAAGTAGACGTGAGCACCGGCTCTAGTTCAATATGAGAATCGGACCGAACCGCCCAGACCGATCACGAGACACATCGTAGTATTTTTGATAGGATAGGATGTTCTCCCAGCAATCATCAGCAACCGATCTTACTGCGGCCTTGATTTCTTCTGCAGAATCATCAGCAACCAAAGCAAATGTTCATCTCCAGTGACAGAGCAAAGGAATCTGGTCAACCACCCCCCTCCCAATCTCTAGGACCACTGGAACAGAAGAGTTTTGTGCTCTTGTCACCATGATTGAGCCAATTCATTCTGGATCATTGATGCCGATACATTCCTTCAGGCTCTCAAACTAAAGCGATCTGCTGTTTAATTTTCGATTCAAGCTCCCTATCCAAATCAACTTTATCGTCCTCTTGCAACTGGGCCAGGTCAAGGTGTACCCCGAGAGTCTCCACTTCCTTGCCACTGTGCAGGAAAGATGTCTTGCCCCATGTGTCACAAAAACCGGAATTTTGATGTCAGTGGAGAGTGGTCAAATGCTACTGCAGATTCACGGAACCACGAGTTCTCACAAATGACATCCTCCGTTGGAAGCTAAAGCCCTGTCAAATCCTCATGAATTGTTTCTCATGTTAGATTAAGGGGCTTTTGCAATTATGACAGCAGCGATTACTGTGAAGATAGGACCGTGCCATTGGTTAACGTTTGTAGATGAACCTTGGATAATTCTCTCTCTCTCTCTCTCTCTCTCTCTCTCTTCCCAATGCCTGCAAGAAATTTTTGCCCGGCTTGAACGTTTATATTTTGCAATGATTTCAACACAGTGATATAGCTATTTCCACGGCCAAGATTAAGCTTGAAGGGCGGAGAAAGGAGGGTTAGTAACATCAAAATGATGGTATAGTTCGTTGTTTTCCAAGAAACCTTATTGTGTACACAAGTTCTGTATCTGAGCATTTACATGACATTTTGCATCCTAATCAAATCGAATCCACATATGGTGAACATTCATGGGAAGAAGAAAAACAAATGGTGAATATGTGAGATCGATGACAAGGAATGGGGAGTTCATCTGCAGATTTCATCAGTTCCCGCAGTGCCATTTTGATGTTGGCACGCAGCTCAGGTAATGGCACCAACTGCAATGAGCACTCGCGGGCTCTCCTTTAAACAGCATCACCAGCCCGGCTATGAATCTGCAACGAAATTACCAAAACCCAAAAAAAAAAAAAACAGAGAGAGAGAGAGAGAGAGTTAGTGATTTCGTTTCCGACGTCGAAAGTAACACAAGGCATTTTTGTCCAAAGTTTGATAAAACACCACACTATTATTATTAATGTCGACTCACCCGGTGATCAATAGAACAAGGGCAAGAAGCCACAGCACATATTGGTAAGCCTTGTACTTTGACTTCTTGGCACGAGCCTCAGCTCCAAGGTCGTGCCGATCCACCCACCCAAACTGGGGGCGAATGAGGAGGATGAAGCCGAGAAGGAAGCCTGTCGCTAGCCCGCCGATGTGGGCAAAGTTGTCTACGTGTGGAAGGACTCCAAGTGCTAAATTGAGTGCTATTATGATGATCAGCATGAACAGAGCTGCAGCCTGCAAAAATCAAGCACCGAAGAGCATTGAGATTTAAAGGATTCACAGTTCAATGATCAATTCTGAATATAATCATTGGTGATTTTATAGACCTTGTTGGTGTAGATGGTCCAGTTAGTGATGAGCTCGGAAACCATCGCTCCTACAAGGCCAAAGAGAGCGCCGGAAGCGCCAACTGATATTTGGTTCTGAATGAAAAGCGAAGAGAGAATGCTTCCGCCGAATCCAGACAATAGGTAGATCGTTGCCACTCGCACTGCCCAAATCATCATGGCATAGCCGCACGAAATGTTAATGTCAAAAATTTAGCATGAGAATATGAAGACATATCATCCTTTTTCAAGTCCTAAAAAAACAAGACTATAAAACCCGTGCAAGTCGAGAAATTTCAATTTCTTCGGATCTTACCAAAGCCGAATTGCTGCTCAAGGCGGAAGCCGACGAAGGCCAAGCAAAACATGTTGGTGAGCAGATGAACGACACCGGCGTGCAACCACATACAAGTGATCAGTCTCGAACCTTGTTTTTGGTGCACTATCTTGTTCCAGTCCAGGGCCCCCATCTTGTCTAATCTGCACACAAGTAGCAACAAAGGTTGCTTTAGAACCAAAATTCACCGAAGAAAATCACAAATGCATCACAAATAATGAGTAACTAGTCATACATAAAATGCAACAAATCTTCTGCCCCAGCAAATTCTTGAATCACGAAAAGGAACTGCATCGACTTGGTGAATGATGGACTACGTGGTGAATTGAGCCAATCGTGTTGCAGATATTGTTATGAAACTTGTGCTTTTGAGTGACATTCAAAGCAGAGTTCTACTGTTAGACTAAGTCGACACAATAACTCCCTTGAATTATCTAATGCTTGCCAAATAACTACACAGCTACTCATTCATGGTTTGCCGCGTTCATGGTATTCTTTTGCAGAAATAGTTACAAGAGTTCTCCTGCCAGAAAACCCCTGAGGTAATTAATATATAACCTGATCCATTCTCTGGATTGGAAGTTTTGAAACAGATAGTTGCGCTCATGACTGAGCCAACCTAATTAGGTACAATACATTAGACAAGTATTTCATCAAGATTTGACATTTATGTTTTCCATTGCAAGCCGGGGGAGTGACGTTCTGTTTGATATGAAGCTCCAATAATTGCATTTTAATAAGGAGTCAACGGTTATGAGTCATACGACCATTTCAATTCCTAGAACATCACCAAACGGCTTCATTACACGCACATAGAAACCGCCATGGAAGTTTCAGAAATCCCAAGGGACCAGCTCCAAGCAACATTAAAATGTCTTGGTTCAACATTATATTAGAGAAAGTCGGAACAGTAAGATGAAAGAAGAAACTCAGATATAGAAATAATTTGTGTGCTTACGTAGAAGAAGATGGACCGAAGAGAGGATTCTCCTTGAGAGGCTGGAACGAGACCCTGCCGAGGAACTTGGCGACGCAGCTGCCGTAGACGCGTGAGCTCTTCTCGGGGCAGTCGTTGACGTACATGATGGCGACGAAGACCACGACGTTGGTGAAGATGAACATGGGGATCAACCACACGGTCCACTCGCTGTCCTCTTCCATGTACGTTGCCGTCGCCGCCGCAGCATAGCGATCGCTGTCGGCTTTCTGGGGTCCCTTCTTTTCGGTTCCTTGCTCGAGATCTTGGTCTGAGCTCGGCATGGCGCTCAAAGGAACACTTATGGTTGAGTACGTGAATGAACGTGAGAAGGCAGGGAGGGAGAGAGAGAGAGAGAGAGATTGGATCAGGTATAGGCCAAGGCGGTGTCGTCGTGCTATATATAATCGCGGGATGAGCTTTAGAGTTGACCGCGTTTACGCGGTGTGCAAGCAAAGTGCATGAACACAAGAACTGGAACTTACGAGGAAATCTAGCACCTCCTTCGTTGCTTTAATATTCGAAATTACTTGGAAATCTATACAAGTGATTGGGATGTATCTACCTAGTTAAAAAAAAAAACATTGGATAGGCCCGACTCATCGATATACAATGTTGCCGTCTACGGCCTGTAGAATCCAGACCCGACCCTCAAGACGCTATATATATAGAAATTCCCGTTTGCGGAGAAAACTAAATGCAGGGGATCTCAATCCAGCTCTCGTTGGTATATTACAATTTTTTTCCGGGGAGAAAAGAAAAGAAATAGTATATCAAAGTATTTCCACCGCAGACTTTGAAACCATCCAAGATACGGTGGGGTAGGACTGTTTCTTCCTGGCCTAATTTATTAATTCTTGGAAATGATCTAGTGACCATCGTCATGAAGAAAGCTTCTGCCACCAAAGCATGCCTGCAATTGTTTATTGCATTGCTAGCTGAAGTGGGAGATGTAGGAACGACTCCTTCCTCCACCAATTTTTCTTACAGATAGAGAATGAAAAAGTCCATATCTAGTTCATTTGTTTATAAACGAGAGAGCTCGTAGTATCAACCAAGCGACAGCTTCTCAGTACAGTATGGGGTTACAGGGAGTTTGCATCTTTGTATTTATGGGTCGACGGATTAACATATGGATTCTCGACTTCAAGCATGTCTTTTCCGCATTCTCTTCATGACTAGCTCGACTTATTTTACTATCGAATGGCGCGAGATGACAACGATAAAGAGAACCCGATCGTCGGCAAGTTCCATCTTACTCTCACATTAGTGTTTTGTAGTAGGCACGTAAATTAGGAAACGACATCATCTGCAGTGATCGTACACAGGCTCTCATTTATACTGTTAAATTATGTTTTGAAATTGAGCGTTTGCAAAATGCGATTCAGACTCTTTAAATTTACAAAAGAGGAAATAAAAAAAATAAAAAATAAAAAATAAAAAATAAAAACAGAAAATTTTTCTTTTTTGTTGGAGAGAAGGCCGAATAAAGTTAGTTATGCTGGGGTCCAAAGTGAAATGTTTGACTTTGGGCCCACACACACATTTTTTTTTTTTTTTTGTTCGTCGCAGTCGGAGTTTCCTTTCTCGCTGATGGAAATTACAGAAGTCTGTACGTGGAGCCGAAAAGAAAGGAGAGCTAGTGGGGCCAGGTCAATTATTTGACCTTTTGGGCACACGTTTTTCTTCTTCAGCGTGCGTGAAGCGGTTTAAAGAAAAACCCTACGAAAGCAGATAAAAGAGAGGAGCCACACGTACACGCTGTACATAAACACTTTGAATTTTGAATTAAATTTAGGTATGAGACACGTTCGAACGTGTGAGTAATTATAAAGTCTAATTCTTCAATTATAGTGAATTATTTCTTCTTTCTTTAAGGTGTATATGTCGAAATCTCGGACCGAACTACGTAAATTTCAAATATCCTCATTTTTTCTCGTTTATTTTCTTTAGTGATTTCGCGTTGACGTAGATTGTAAGATCCCGTCATTTTCGCATATTATATTCCAACAATTTATACTGCATCTCCAATTCAATTGTGAATCCGAAACAAAATTCCCTAAAAACACGAAAAAGAAAATCGAACTTATGAAATCACTTTACCACATAACATTCCCACGTAATCGTTAGAAGTTTCGACTTACCCGATGATCAGTAGAACTAGACCTAGAAGCCCTAGCTGTACTTAGGCTTATCAGCACGTGCATCATTGCTGCTGTCTTGGCGTTTCGCCCACCCTTGCTGGGGACGGGCGAGGAGGACGAAGCCCGGAAGGAAGCCGGTCAATAGCCCTCCGATGGGGCCGAAACTATCTACGAGTGAAAGGAATAGTGCAAGTCCTAAAGTCATTGCTGTCACGCCGATCAGCATAAACAGAGAAGCACCCTGAAAAATCAGGGTAACACAGTAATAAAACAAGCGCTTCAACGTTAAATTACGCAGTACAAAATCATAACACAGAAGCAAGCCAGAGTCTCATGTTAGCACAAGAACGGAAATTTAGCAGAAGGTGATGTCGGGTTCGTCGACCTTGTCGGCATGGAGGGTCGAGTTAACGATAAGCTTGGATATCCTCGCGCCAACGACTCCAAAAATGGCACTGGAAGTACCGACTGCCATTCCTTCCTGAATAAAAAGTAGAGACAGAATGCTTCCGCTGAATCCGGATAACAGGTAGATCGTTTCCGCTCGCACCTCCGGGGCGCCAACCCAATAAGATGAAATTCCGATCCAATCCAGTCAATATAATACGGCATGAAATAGCTCAGAAGCATAACTTTCAATAATGAAAGATGGCATGCAACCGCGTCAAATCACTAGTAGAGAAGCAAAAGAAAAGTGAAACCGAATCGCTGTTCGAGGCCGAGACCGAACACGACCAAGGTCAAGTTGTTCGCGAATACGTGAACGAGGTGGGCATGCAACCACATAAGAAGTGATCATTCTCCAACCTTGTTTCTGGTACACAAACTTGCACCACTCCGCAGCCCCCATCTTATCCAATCTCACAGACAGGAGCCCCGGAAAAGGGATGCAAAGCGAGGTGGCTTTAGAATTTCAATCATCAATTTTCTAGGAGAAAAGGAAAGGGAAGGAATCAATAGATCAGAACTCACATTGAAGGGGAGATCCTCCACCATCATTTCGCCTCGCAACCGCCATAGTCCCATGACCACGACCTCCCACCGAGGCAAAGGTTGAAACACACGGTGGCGGCGAAGGCGGCGGAATTGGCGAGGACGAAGACGGGGACCAACCACGGGGTCCACTCGCCACCCGAAGCGGACTCCTCCAGTGTATGATCAGCACGCATTTTCACTTCGCCGGCTCCAGCACCATCAGTGCTACGTTCGGTTCCTCTCTCGAGATCTCGGTTCGAGCTCGACATTCGCCCTCCTCTTTTATTTTAATTCTCTAGCTTTCGAGATGTGAACAAAAGAACCAATGCGATCCTAGCGGGTTGTTCACGTAGTATAATTGGATTGCTTCTATAGTGGAGGTTTTGTACATCGCAAGAATCATGAGCGACTTTCTCGCTCGACTCTCAGTAGTATCCTTCAATTGGGAAGAATTATAGTCTTGCGGCGCCACCCAAAAAGCAAAGAACACCTTTTTTAAGCATATACTATGACAGAAAGAGCACATTTATGCATAGATGATAGACTGGAGATGAATTAATTTTCGAGATGTGAACAAAAGAACCAGTGCGATCCTAGCGGGCTGTTCACATATTAAGATTGGGCCATATAGAAGTGGAGGTTTTATACATCGCAAGAATCATGAGCGACTTTCTCGCTCGACTCTTAGTAGTATCCTTCGGGGAAGAATTATAGTCTTGCGGCACCACCTACAAAGCAAAGAACACCTTTTTTTAAGCATATACTATGACAGGGAGCACATTTATGCACAGATGATGGACTGGAGATGGATTAATTTTAGAGAGATGGTCTTTGATTTGTTTACTTCTTCCTTTTTTCTCTGTTTCTTAAGCTCTATCTACGCTGCACTAGCCACCGACCACCGATATTAGGACAGTTCGTGTCATTCGAAGCTTGTTTTTTTTTTTTTTTTTGTCAAACAGAAATAATTATATATATGGACCAAACCGATTACAAGTAGCAGCTATCGCATCAGCATAAATAAGATCTAATAGAGGGGGAGGGGGAAAAACAGCCCAATTACTTTGCTTGGAATTAACCCTATGGGCCTTCGCAGCCCAGTCAGCAGCAACATTCGCCTCACGACGACAGAAAGTTAGGGAAAGGTTGGGAAAAAATGAAAGCAGGAAGGCAGTTTCGGAGAAGAGGCTTCGTTCTGGCTATGGCGACGAGCGCTGACCCTTCAGTGTCTCGATGAGGGTCTGGCAATTCGATTCAAGGGTCAGCGCAGCATGAGAGAGGTCTTGATCAGTCAAATGACGGAGAGCAAGCAAGCAAGCGTGGATCTTCGCCTGTAGAGCCGAGAAGGCAGCAAAGCTATCTGAGAAGCCACCGGTAAGTTGTCCCTGCGAATCACGACACACACAAGCCATAGTCCCTTCCCTGATTCCCAGTTGATAAGATCCATCAATATTGACCTTTAAAACCCCGGATCTAGGGGTCTCCATATAGTTCTGTGATGCTGAAACAAAGCAGCTTTGCAGGTGGAAGAACAAGCAACAATAGAATCCACACGAGATTGAAGCATTCCTTCTTCAGCCACACGATGCGGATCAGGATGTTTTCATCCAAAAATAAATGCATTTCAAGCCTTCCAGATGTGCCAAAGGACTATGGCGATCACTGGCAGACCAAGTAAGGGTTTCTGATCACCGGCATGCTCTATAATCCAGGCTGTGATATTCCTTATATGTTGAGTTTGAATGGGGAGGTTGATCTGGGGATTACTCCAAACACACAAAACCCAGGGATAGAATAGGAACAAGTGTTCCAAGGTTTCCGGGGTGTCTTGATCACAAATAGGGCATTTTGGATTGTCAATTATATGTCTATGATGCAGATTAGCTCTTGTTGCTAAACTATTTTGACATAGTAACCACAAGAAGTGTCGTACCTTAGGAGCAGTGTGCATTTTCCACAATTTGTGCCAAAGTAAAGATGGATGTTGATGTGAGGATGAGGGTGCGCTATTGAGTTTAAGCTCTGCTGAATGTTTGATATTGTGATATGCTGATTTAACTGTGTAGTCACCATTAGTAGTAACAATTCAAATAAGTTTATCCATGGGAAAATCTGGGTCGTACCGGAATAGATGCAATCTAGTGAACCACCTGGGAGTCAAAAAATCTATGGAGTAGAGAGTACTTCCATGTGCTAGTGGAGTGATCAATAAGATCAGCCACTAAAGTGGGCTCTTCTTGTTGAGGAGGTCCCGTTAATCTGCCTATAGGTAACCACCTATCTTCCCTGATTCAACTCCCATCTCCTATTGACCAGCAAACATAGGGAAAAATCGCATCACGTCCACTCAAAAGGCTTTGCCAGCCCCATTTGAAGCTTGTTTACTAGCATGAAATTAGCCCAAAAATTAAGGTATCGTTTGTTTTACGAAAATTTAATGATTTGGATATCTTCTTTAAAAAAAAAAAAATTGCTTAGATAATTTGAAATTATTAATCAATGAAAAATGTTATTATTATTGACAACAATTTATGTCTAAATATATTTTGTGGATGATGAAAATATTTTCCGTTATCCTATTTTTAAAAGTGATTCAAACAATTATTTAGGGAATTTTTTTTTTCAAAATAACTCATTTTTACGAAACAAACATACCATAAATGTAATGAGAACATTTTTACGAAACGGACACACTCATTTTTCAAAATAACTCATTTTTTTTTCTTCACCCAAATAAAAAAAAAAAAAATGTAATGAGAACAACCACCAAATGCCTCGTCATCATTCACTTCAATGATCTATAAGAAGGTTACCTCTCTCTCTCTCTCTCTCTCTATTACGAGCACACAGGCGCGTACACCACAAAGAAGGATGTCATATTTGCTGTCTTTTCGCAATCTTATGCTTCTACACATAAGAGACGTTTTCTTTTTGTAATTCTAATTCACGAGCGTGGAGACTTGAGTAACTGGAAGCCCATGAAGTGGACCGTTTTACATATCTATGCTTTTGGTCTGCACCCCAAAGCAATTTGCACATAATTAATGAAATTCAAATGCGTGACCTTCTGATTCCTGAATCGAAAATCCCGACTGTGCTAACTTAGAGGCACTTTCTAAAGCCGAAACGCATGAATGCACAAAATCAATTGGCTCTTTTGGCCAGCTAAAACGCGCCTAATTGGGTCTGGAAATGGTGCTAGGAAGGACCAACTGACATAAGCTGAAACTAGGAACTAAACAAGTTGCTCCGCCCTCGATTAGTTCGAAGATGTCGAAGGCTTGCGCTTGATTCAAGACAATCATCTGTCCGTCCGGCTATGTAACTTTCGCCCCGAGCCTGACTCGCCATTTCACAGTTGGTAAGGATTGATAAGACTCGAACAAACAACAAATCAACCATTTCCCATTTCCAAAGTGCAAATGCAGATTGCTTTCTTCTAGTAAAGTTGCCAATACATATCCAAGAACACGTACCATTCCTTGAGAAGTCCAAATTTCGAAAGTGGCCTTAATCTTTTAAATGCAAGATAATTGATTCACAGACCAAATTTGAAGGGGAAAAAAGGAACAAGAAATAACCGCAGCCATCATAAAACAGCTAGGCCTTTTCCAACATATACTACTTTGCAAGAACTCAAGTAAAATTTTGAGAGAAGTATTCACAAAAGGTACATACTTCCCTCACGACACGATTAGCAAAGTGATGGCACTGCTCATTCATCGTCACACAAAAAACCCGATTCACATACAACGGGCAAAACAATCTTCTGCACAAAGACAGCTCTAGTTCTCAAAAGAAATTAAGGAGAAACTTATGTAAAAGATCCCATGTAGTCATCAGAACCGGAACCGAATTGCCAACTGCTTATAGGATGTGGAATTGTAAAAGCGCACAGCGTGATCAACAAACTCCGAACTGATATGCATTAAACAAAATCAAACTGAATCTGACAAAAGATCCTCAGTAAAATATGTGAGTTGATCCAAACAGAAATTGAAACAAATTATCTAAACTGTAGACGCCGGATGGTACTGGATTACAAGAAAGCAGGGCAAACGAATTTATCGTTTTCCACCACCACCTCCAAGCTTGGGGCCCTTTGGTGCAGCACCTTTAGGCATGCTCCCCTTGGATTGGGCCTTTTGTGTCTTGGCCACTGTCTCGGCTTTCTTCGCCTTCTTCTCATCCTTTGTCTTCTTGATCCTCTCCTTAATTTCCCTGCGATCCAGGGAATCATCATGCAAAGCAGGGTGTTAGAGAGCAAAGACAGCGAAAACCTCAACGGAGACTGTGACAGGACAAGAGCTCATACCTGAGAGCAGCCTCACGTGCAGCATCACGGACTTCCGGCTTCTCAGTCCTTTTCTTCTGAATAACTTCCAAGGTGGCACCAACAATAGACCTCGAGTAAGGCTTCTTGGCGGCACGGCGCTTCTTCTTCACAGCCTCTGCAGCGATATCCTGCAAATGCGATTAATAGAAAGAGTCAAATTGTGACTCAAATTGTGACAACCCCAAGAACCATATACGGCAAACCATTCAGGTTAAGCAAAACAGCTGCGCTAAAAAGCCTTCTGGCCAATTCTTCACCTTCTTGTGTTGCTTCCTGTACATGGCTGTCCATGTAAGCTTCGAAGGCTTCAGGCGGTTGTGGAAGTACCTCTTGCATTTAGAATTGGCAAACAGGAAAACCTACGCATGCAAAGCCAAGGAGACAACTCGCGTAAGACACGACAACCAACAAGCCCATCACACAGAGAGCCATTCAAAACCTCACCTGGGAATCCGAGCGGATGAATCTGATTCCCCTGCCAGGGTAAATCTTGGCACCGCTAAAGCGGCAGAGTTCAGTCCTAGAATATAAAAATAAATAAATAATAAGGGGAAAGAAACTGTATCAGGAACAACGAATCTCGCAATCGCAAAGAAATGCATTAACAAGCTACCAATATTGTAGCAGCAAGTATCAAGAGATGGAACACCCACTTCTGATTACACATACAAGGGTCAATACTAAACTACAGATCAAACACTCAAGAATCATCATCACACAAGACTAACACCCATCGCTGCCACGGTCCCAACTCATACACTTCAACAACAGCCAGGAATGCAATATCCATCCATGTAATAAAGCCACACAAACATTGAACTGCCAACTTTGTACAACATCTACAGCTGAAGATCCAAAACCAATCAGGTCCGAAAAATTCGTTCCAACTCCTGGCCCCCGGCACTTCGGATACATCTTATTCATTCGGCAAACCCCGACCCCATCGTGTTCTTGCTGTCATTGTAATAGCAAAACAATCGCAAGCTCAAGCCTCGAGTTTGCTCAAATCCTTCGCAGATTCTGCAATTCAGAGATCTCTCCAAACTCCCACGAACGAGACACTCCAAAACCCAAAAAAAAAAAAAAAAAAAAAACAGATTGCGGCGCCAAAGGCGCGAGCTTTACAATCTGCGCGCGACCTCCGACCCGAAACGAAACGCCCCGGCATCAAGCAACGACGCCGGCGGGAAAATCACACGATGATACGCATTGCAGCGAGCGAGCGAGAGAGAGAGAGGGAGGCGGACGTACTTGAGGACCATGGCGAGCGGAGGGAGGCTGGCTGGAGCTTGGGGTCTCGGCGCGTCCTCTGAAAATGGAGAAACCCTAATTCCCAATGCGCCAGCTTTAAATGCAATCCCCCAAGCAGGAGACTCGAGGTTCGTTCCCGATGAAACGACGCCGTCGCTCGATGATCCCGGCGAATTGGGCCCGTTTGGGCGACCTCCCCAAGACGTGATTCGGCCCACCCACTCGTCTTGAATTCAATCCGAACTTGAATTGGACATTTTTTCGATGGGTCGATTAATTAGACGTGTTCAGTTACTTGCATTTTTATTATTTTAGGTATAGATGAAATTTCTAATAACAAAGATAGCAAGGTGAATTTAAGTTAAACAGATGTGATATCATCTTTTGAAATCGTCAAAGTGTCAATTTTGCTCCTAGTAGGAGCGACAGAGATTTGATATGTTTTGGAAGCGAGGTAGGAATACTTTAATTTTCCGATAAACTTTATAGGATATACCCCTACGTTATATGTCTCTAAATTGCATATAGATGACGTATTGTGGAAAAGAATCTGGAAATTAACAAAATTCCATTTTAAATAATTCATTTACAGGTTCGATTCAAGTTTATTTATTATTAGTTCATGGGTTCAATTTCAATGCACTTTGGCACACTAAATCATAAACTATAAAATCGAAGTTAATTACATAGGATATTAATCATTTACCAATTAGACTATCCACTTGATGCCATAGCCTATCAATTTGCACTATGCCAAAGACATTCATGTTTGGATGGAAAGAAAGATACTAGGAGGAACTAGCCCGGTCAAATTTATGCACATTTGAAATCTCTCCAAATCACTCTAAATATGGAAGGATTAGGAGGACTTTGTGTATTAATAAACTGATGTATTTACCTCATGCCCTATTATTGCATCTCTTTTTAGGTACATAACATGGTATTTAATCATTATGCATTCCTTCTTTTCTTCTCCCTTCTAATCACTACATCCAAACTAATCCAATCCAAGCGTTAGTCTAAACCTCGTCCGAGGCATATGAAAGGCCTGTTACAGAGAATACCATGTACCAACCGCTCGAGCAAGCCACGAGATGGTTGGGTTAAGCTTAAGCAGGAAGGAACGGGGTCCAACTGTCCACATGAACTAGAATCGACGATTATCGCAGTCTGCCAAGGGACTGTGATCGAAACAGGATTGCATGATTTGCTTGATATATTAGAACCTACCAATGCTTTCGCGACCGAAATATGAGCTTTAAGAGATCGAATTCAAATTAGCCATTGACAATGCGTCTTGATAGAAATGGATGCAGTATCACTTATTCATGCCCTGAACACTGAACGATGACATTAATCAGAACTTTCCATAGATGAAAGCTTAGAGAGAATTGAAATACTTCATCCGTTTGAAGGACTGCAAATCAAGTCTGGTCCACAATTGAGTTCACTCTACCGTATTAGAGGTTGCTCATGTATTCCCGTTCCACATATTTGGTAACTTCTACTTGAGTACTGATTCTGCAATGTACGAAGATAATCCTTGTAGCTATAGGTCAAGTACTAATCCGTCAATAGAGACACCATCCCGTAATTCAACCAGGACCAAATGGTGCAAGGTGCGCACCATGAGTTTAGGGATGGCAATGATCTGTAAGGGAATCAAAACCCTAATTGCAAAAAACTTCAAATTGGGGAAAAACAAAGAGATGATGCCATTTGTACAAGAACCGTTCCACAAGTCTCCAGAAGAAAATCCTACTCCATGCTTTCAACTAAGTGGGGACCTTATGCATCACCAAGAGATGCACTGGGTTTCAAAACTCATTAAGTCGGGGGAGGTAAATTAACACCACTCTTTCAAATCCTCATCTGCAGGCACCTAATAATGAAATCAAACGCATCCTTACATTCACAGGAGTCGCGAAGGACAAGCCCGGCTACAGAGATGTTGCAGCTCCACATCCTCAAGCTGCTTTAGCAGTCTGACGGACCACAGCTAGCTTAGCCAAAAGACCGCATAACTGAAGATATGAACCAACACCATCACAGATTCTCATATGCGCAAAGCCAGTTTCCTGCATCCAAAAGTGCATAGTATAAGAAACCAAGAATCTTCATGCATAGATGGAATACTAAACTGCACAAGAGAGACCTTCATGAACTCCAGCTTCAGATACTCAGCCATGTCATAATTCTTTATGATACGAAAAAGCGTAGTAATTATGTCTGTAGGGGAATAGCCCAGATCATAAAGTTGCTTCAGACCAGCACAAGCATCATCAAACTTCCCATCTAGGACATTGCGAACGATATTCTTGACATGCAATGGATGTGGCTGATCACAAACCTGAAAAACAAGTGCATGATGAATTATTTATGAATTCTCGACAGGGGCTGATGTCACAAATATCATAATTCTTGAGTTATATTATAACCTTGAAAACGTTTTCCTGGTTGACAAACCGGAACCCACTGTATGTTGCTTGCAAGTTATTAAGCGCCTGCCTCATGTCACCATCAGCAGTGAAAATGATAGCCTCAAGGCCTTCGGGGACATAGGCTACCTTTCATTTAGTACCATTGCAATTAAATTATATATTCACCAAAATAGCAGCTAAAAAACAAAAGATGATGGAATTATAACCAAACAAAGTAACCGTTGAAGCAAGAGGAATCACAACAGGACCAACTTAACAATCCATCCAATCAGTCAGGTCTGTCCATTTGACAAACAAACAATGTTCCCGTGACTTTCTTAGATATTTTTCGGACCAAATGGCATCGACTTATCCGCCACACCTAAAAAAAGCCCAAAAAATAGGAGTAGAAAGAACACTTAAATACAAAAAGAAAACTAAAGACCGATGGCTGCGTTCTTCGAGAGAGGGGAGGGGGTCTTCGATGGGGGTGGCAAGTTAGGGTGGAGGGATGTGAAGAGCGGTCCCACCGCTCTGCCTTTGCCAGCGAGGGCTGTCTACTCTCACTGGGAACTCGACGAGCATAGGTGACCCTTGCCCGACCACGGGCGAGGGCGAGGGCGAGGGCAAGGGCGATGGTCACTGTCCTCGCCATGCCTGCTTGCCCCTGCCCAAATCTGGGCAAGCACTGAAAGGCCCTGCACTGTTGTGTGCAAGGGTTCACACGGTGGCTTATGTACTCATCAATGATGGTGCCACTGCGCTTGTGCAGTGGTTGTCTTCCTCGAGAGGCACTCTCTTGTGCTCAAGCTTCTTGATGTCCTAGTAGTTCTCACTGTTGTACTTGCGAAAGATGATGAAAATGATCGAAGTTGATGGGAATGTTCAGTCTTGAGAAATAATATTTGTTTAAAGAAGAATTCAAAGCTTGGCGCAAATGGCAAGAAACAGAAATGATAAAAAAAAAATTGAAGTAAGGATTTTCCAAGGAAAAACAAAAGGAAAATCAAGAAACGATTTGAAATTGATGGAGGGGGTCGAGCAATCTGTGGAGATTGATGATGAGCTCGTCTTCTTCACTGTGAAGCTGCCATGCTTGAGGTCATGGTGGAGGTTGTTTTTCCATCACAAAGCCCCTGCAGCGTGAATGTGACCACTGGCAGACCCCCACTTGGTGGTGGCAAGTGGTCACACCACCAGCACTTGCTGCCCCTGCATGACACCAGGGTTCACGGCGAAGTTGACCACCCTTTCAAACACCCCACCACTGCATGCATCTCTCTCTTCAAGTTCTATTTTTTGTCTTCTAATTTTTGGCTCCTTTTAATATTGCTTTTTTTTTTTTTGTGCTCATCATTTTTTTATGGATGTGACGCCTATTTGACACCACAGCAGCATCAAACATCCTTGAAAATATTTAAAATGCCAAGTTGGCATTTTCCATCACTTAAATTAGATAGTTAGCAAAATACTTGATTGCACTTTCTAGCAAATTTTCAGGACTTGATTACATTATTTGAAATTTTTACAGCTTGATTGCACTTTTACAATAAATTTTAGGACTTCTGATACCTTTATCCGTAGTAAAAGCTTGGAAGGAAGCTGTTTAATATGTTTGCAAATATTCTCAGTCCACATGCTTCTAACCACAAAGTAAGTGCAGTTGACTTTTCTCAGTGAGACTTCAAGCAACTTGTGATCATGGAATCACTTTTAAACCTGAAGTAGGGAGCATTCACCTTAAATTCGAAATAGAAGAAGTTCTCGAAGAGATTAGACTACATGCAATATGCATCTCAATGTCCAGATTAAGCCACAAAAAGCCTCCACTTCAACACGTTGTCCAGCTTCAAAGGATAACATCTTTAAAGGTTGCATTGGAACTAGTAAACCTCAGTAGAGTTTTGAATGTCCAACCACAAAGATCTATCAGTTTACCTGGCTTGGAAAGTAGACTTTCAGATTTAATCTTAAGTTAAAAGCAAGTATTTGATGGTTTCATTTCTGTAATCAAAAGAAAAATCACTTTGGCTAAACTATGGCAAGTCCAAGAACTAAGAGACTAATAATATTGAACTTCCACTGCACTGATCAGTTTAGCATATCTATAGATGTAGGATTGAGACAAGTATCCATAAGAAATACATTTACCTTTTCTGCTTCAATCACCACCAAAAGACGCCCAAGTATTTCTTGGTCAGATAATCGCGAAAAGCGAACAAGAGCACACCTACTCTGAATAGGCTCAATGATCTTCGCAGATGTATTGCATGCAAGAGCAAAGCGAGTGGTGTTTGAATATATTTCCATTGTCCGCCTCAAAGCCTGTTGTGCTCCAGAAGTCATGCTGATTTTGAAAAGAAATTGGCCACAAAGCAAAAGTGCCCCCAATAACCAACCCAAAAATGCAAGATGTATAAGAATTATAACTTCATAAGTGCAACAAGACAAAGAACCAAGAAGTATGATAAGACAAAAGAAAACGATCATAGTATAGGATAAAAGAAAAACTTCTACAGTCATCGAATGATCAGTCTAATAATCAGCTAAATAAGGTATGGCTATCAATGAGGTGAGACGTCATACCTGTCAGCTTCATCCAATATCACTATCTTATGCCTCCCAGGAGGAAGAGTTACTTTCTTTTGGGCAAACATCTTAATTTTGTTCCTTACAGTGTCTATTCCCCTGAATAAATAATAAGTCACGAGAAGATTACTTCAGGCAGATGCAGCAGATGCAGCAGATCGAAATGTTACAGGCTTGAAGTACAAATCCTTGCCTATCATCAGATGCATTCAGCTCCAACACCGCCTCTTTATAGTTCGGTCCAAGTAGTTCATGCGCAAGAGCCAGTATACTCGTAGTTTTACCAGTCCCAGGAGGACCCTGAAAGTACATGGAGATGCAGTCAGAAGTATATCACGAGCATTCTTCACGAGCAAGAAGAGCACAATGCGCAAGTACTTCACAACCGAAAAATCACAGCTTTCCATGTCGTTTCACAAGGGTATTGCAGGGAAAACCGAAGTGAAAAATCCAGCTTCTGCAAACCAACAGATAATCGACGCCCTATTGTCTGACCTAAGCAGGCATGGAGAAAGCACTCGACTGAAAGAAGACGCCTTTATTAACTAAACAACCTACTGCCAATCGCTAGGTGCATTTGCCGAATACCCGACCCAGAACTTCAAGTCAGAAAGGCAATTCTAGGATATCCGAAGAAGACTAAAAGGAGGTCAAGAAGGCAGATTTCATCGGGAATTTTCACAAGCACCTACAGCACCGCATTTACCCATCTCAGTTCTCAGCCCACAGACCATGAAAAGTGAGAGAAATTAGGGCCGCGCGCAGCAGGAAAAGATCCGAGCTAAAAGCAACAAGTGCAAACTCGAGCGGGAAACGGAAGAGAAGCGAGGAGGCGAGGGACGTACGGACAGGATGAGGTTGGGCATGTTGCCGTCGCGAGCGATGACCTGCAGCCTGGAGACGGCGTCCTCGTTGCCCACGATGTCGGCGACCTTGCTCGGCCGGTACTTCTCCACCCACGGCATGTCGAAGTGCCCCGCTCCGGCGCCGGACGAGGAGGAGGAGGAAGCCATCTCCGCCGCCGTTCTCTCTCTCTCTCTCTCGCTCTGAGACTTGGAGGGAAAATGGACACCCGGCGCGGCAGAACTTTAGAAAGACCAAAAAGCCGGGAGGTCCTTCTCCTTCTGGTTATTTGCTGTTGGCCCCTCTAATTCCTGTTAAATTACGTTTTGACCCCCGAGAAGGTTCAGCTCGAATCCAACCGAACCTCCCCGAATTTCCTATCCCGTTCCGAATCAAGCCGGCCCAAAATTCAATTTTGGATTAGCCCATTTTACCCCCAAGTGGAATTTCATTAAAAAAATTCGCCAAAACATATGGACAGCCTTTTAGATGTCATGATTTCTGGTTGACGAGAATATTTCATTTCTACTTCCGAATAAATCGTGCTTATTAAACTATCCGTTATCGTGGCACATCATAAAGCAGCACGCTCGAAAAAGAATTCATACTCCACGTCAGTTCGAGTGGTGTACATATTTTGACCCAAAAGAAAAAAGAGAGTGCCATACATAGAACTTATTCAAAGATCCGTGGGAAAAAGAGAACGGTACGAAACGGAGGACGCTGCGAATCATGCCCTACGGACGACAAAAACTGCTCGGTTTCGAGAAAATTATTTTTGTCCCACCAACAAAAGGAGTCCCCAAAAAAGAAGAATTGAAAAAAAAAAAAAAAAAAAAAAAAAAGGGAATGACGCAAGGGGCGACATGTACAGAGCGGTTATTCTCGGGCCACCGAGCGTTCATCACAGTCGACGGTCGACGTCCACGCTGTCCTCTCCATCATCGTACACGTCACCCCCCGCGAACGGACAGAAGAGAGAGAACGATGGAGAGAGAGGGAGAGAGGGGAGGCACGGAGACAAATCTCCATTCCGTGATCCAATCTCTCTCCTCGCTCTTCATCCCTCGGAGGATTACACCGCCCAAGATCGCAACTTTCCGCTTCTCCTCCTCCCATGGCTTAGTGGGTACCCGCCAGAACCGAGAGAAGACGCCGCCCCGATTCCGTAGCTTGCGAGACGAAGGAAGGAGGAGAAGATGGCATCGACCGCCAACGGCAACGCCGCCCAATCGCTGGCCCGATCGTCCGACGACGTTACTGTCGACGTCACCCCGCTCCTGGCCCGCTCCGGCAGCTCCCGCGACGACCCCTCGAACTCGAGCCCCGGGCGCCGCCCCGGGGGGGGCCGCCGTGGGGGGCAGGCGCCGGCGGCGGCCAGGGCCTGCGCGAGGCGGCGCGGTTCCTGCGCCGCGCCAGCAGCCGGCGGATGATGCGCGAGCCGTCGATGCTGGTCCGGGAGACCGCGGCGGAGCAGCTCGAGGAGCGGCAGAGCGACTGGGCCTACTCGAAGCCCGTGGTGGTGCTCGACGTGCTCTGGAACTTCGCGTTCGTCGCGGTGGCCGTGGGGGTCCTGATCGTCAGCCGGGGCGAGAACCCCACGATGCCGCTGAGGGTTTGGATCGTGGGGTACGGTTTGCAGTGTGTTCTGCACGTGGCTTGCGTGGTGGACGAGTACAGGAGGAGGCAGCGGCGGTGGCGGTTGCGCCAGCAGTCGCCGCGATCCGATAGCTCCCTCGAGGAGGAGAATTCCGGGGGATCTCGAGGGGATTCGTCGAGGGAGTACGTGTCGTTGGCTCAGTTTAGCGAGGAGGGAAGAAGGTAGTTGGTGGATTTTTTTTTTTTTTTGGTGTCAATGTTCAGTTGGGTTTTTTGAGCTTGATTTATGTGTTTTGATTTTCATTTTTGAGAATTGTTCCTGGTTTTGTTCTTTATTAGCCAGCTAGTTTGATGTCAATGTTTTTGCTGACAGAGTGTACGTGAAATGAAACGAATGATGGGCAGTGTAGAGCAGTATGGAGCTAGATTTCCTTCTTGGGTGTTTTGAAGTTGGACTATCATCAATATTATAGGGGGTTATTAGCATAATTTCAAATCTGCATATTAGCACATGAAAAAAAAAGATTGAAGTTGAACTATAGGCAAAAATCATGCCTTTGCTACCGAAACATAGTTTTCTTATGCGTATCAGGCTGCTATCTAGTTCCGATTATGGTACTGCATTGCTGTGCAATGATATAATGACCAGTGGTTGATTTACTCTCTTATGGATAAAGTCCGAACGTATGGGTGAATGTGATCATAGTTGGTTGCTTTCAGGGAGATAGTGCGAGATGTTCTGCTTGCTAAGTGCCCTTGGTTGATCACTTTGTACATTTTATTTTAGTGTGATATTGCAGGGCTTTGTTGACACTCCTCATCCTTTCATGTAATTTCAGTAGTGTAGCGAAGCATTTGGAATCAGCGAACACTATGTTTTCCTTCATTTGGTGGATCATTGGTTTCTACTGGGTTTCAGCGGGTGGCCAAACTTTAGCACATGATGCTCCTCAGCTATATTGGTTCGTCTTGACTCTTTTGTTGCTGTGATTCAAACGACAGCTCTAGTGAGAAAATTTAACTTTCTTCTATCTTGTTATGCACAGGCTTTGCATCATCTTTTTAGGGTTCGACGTGTTCTTTGTAGTCTTCTGTGTTGCCCTGGCATGTGTCATTGGCATAGCTGTGTGTTGCTGCCTCCCCTGTATTATTGCACTTCTTTATGCTGTGACAGACCAGGTACGTCTCAATTCTCGCTAGGGATAAGAATTTCATTTCTTGACCTTTTGATTTTTCACTATGTCTCGTCTTTCTAGGTCACATGCCCAACCATGCTGGGCATTTTGTATTAGCAATTTAATGTTGGAACTCTAACAGGAACTAGTATTATTTGCCACTTACGAGTAATTAGAGTTTGTGATGCTGTGATAATCTACCATCTTCTTAAAGGCCAAAAGGAAAAAAGGTACTGCTTGCAGAATTGGTTGGTTGGCTGACATATATAGCTGACTTTCACAGTTGTTTCTATCCTCTTTTGAAAATTTGCTGCAAGGCGTGTACCCACATGCTGTCTACCTGAAACTAGCTTTTGGAGGTGCAGAGGCCCTACAGAGTGTCTTCAGTCTTTACGCCTTGTGTTTCAAAAAGTTTGGCTTGCCTTCGCTAATTATTCTTTTCATTTGGGTTGTAATTGAAGGATGCAATGTTCTTTTTAGGATGTGATAATCATTGACATGGTAAATGTCTCTTTACGAGGATTGGGTTGTTCTTGTCATTTGATGCTGTCGATTTAGATGCAACTATGTCATGGAAGGTGCTACAATAATCAACAAATTCATGGAAAAACTATGAGAAACATCATAAGTTAGATGCTGACGATGAGCAGGTAGTTTACAGGAAATAATTGATGCTTTTTCCCCTGGAGAATTAATGCTGAGCTAGTTGGTTAGATATTCAATGATAAGCTAGTTGAGTCTATTTTCAATGTCGAGCTAATCCAGCAGATATTGTTCGCTTTTATACATTTTTCTATGCATATTCAGGCTGAACGTAAACATGTGCGCCCAAGCTATAATTCTTAATACACCAGTATTGGACTATTGTGGTCTTTAGAAGGGAAAAATTTGTTTCCTTCTTTGAATTTTCAGTTCTGTGGATTTAGGTGGGGATTGTCATTCTGTAGTTAGTTGCAGTACCTTATATGTCATGTGTGTTTAGTATGATGTCAATATGTTTAATTAATTCCTGGAAAAACTTCAGGTAGGTTGTTGTTGAGGAGTGGTGAATGAGGAGACACAAGGTATTTGTGTGGATCATGTTACAGACTTATCATCACCTTAGGATTATGCCGAATAATTATCTCCCTTTAACAGGATGCTGCCTGTTTTGATTATGATCCCTTTTACAGTGTGATGAAATCACGGTCTTATGTCACTGGTTCATGTTGTGATCGAGTCATTTTGGTGATATAAAAATATACTTCTGCCTAACGTTTTTCTGAGGCTTGTACTTCTTTGGTGGTTTTTTATGATTCAAACTTTGAAGTGTACTCTTTTTTAGATGAGTTCTACAGATCCCTTTGTTGCTTGTTAATAAATTTTACTAGAGAAAAAGTCTACTCCATAGGAGAGCTATCAGGAACTCTGTACAAGCTGATATAAAAGCTATTATTTGCTAACAATACAGGTAATTTGTTGAGTAGCATAGATCAGGTAGAAGCGCAAAGAGATAAGCTTAGAGAAGCAGGATCTTCCTTGTGTATACTCGAACAGACTTAGAAAAACCAGTATCCTCACGTTACCATCCTCCATTCCGGCTAAGTTATTGACTTCCGTTGTCTAGCCGAGCATGATGAGTGGCATTGAATCTTTATTTGTATTCTTCCTATGTGTCCTATTAATTGATGAATGCAATTCATGATGTTGAAACCATGCATATTTCATGCATATGAGGAACTGTGTAGATGATTTCATGTGTATGTTTTAGTACTTTAGAGATCTTTGGCGTTTTGGTTTTGGCAGGCAGTTTGGATTATGTTTGCGCTGATATTCCTACTTCTTGTCAATACAGGAAGGAGCATCTAAAGAAGATATTGAGCAACTGCCCAAGTTCAAATTCCGGAAAATTGGTGACAGCGAGAAACATATCTCTGATGTGGAGGGACCTCTTGGAGGCATGATGACCGAATGTGGCACCAAAGAGTCGCCCACTGGACATTACCTATCGCAAGATGATGCAGTAAGCAGTCTAATTTTCTCCTGAGTTCCTCTGAATCTCTTTTTTCCCTTTATTTTTTCAAAATTAACTGATGCAATTTCTATCAGTATTGGTATAAAAGTATTAGATATCAATATGTTAGAAACTTTCCCTCGGTCAACGTAGAACCCACTGAAACACCATTGTGTTCCTGCACATTTGAAATTGGTGTCTTTGCTAACTGTAGGAATGTTGCATTTGCCTTTCGGCTTACGATGACGGGGTCGATCTGAGGGAACTTCCATGCCGTCATCATTTTCATTGCACCTGTGTAGATAAATGGCTATACATAAATGCTACGTGCCCACTCTGCAAGTATAACATCTTGAAGAGTACCAACAATGGTTCGGAGGAAGTGTAGAAGGCCCGAGTGCCTGGCGCAAACTACATATTCCTGAACTTCTAGTTCAAGAGAATTCGAGTCTTGGAGCATGTTGAAGGACACAAGTTGTGGACTGTCTTTTCCATCGTCGTGGTTGTAGTAATAGCAACGTCCCGTGCGGTCTGTCTGTCCTAGTATATTTTCCAACCTCTCCTTCTTTGTACATGTTAATGTCTGGATTTTTACCGTGTCTTATGGTTCAAGAAGCCGTCGACCTTCGCCATTTTCGATGATGGTACGTTTAAAATATCAGATGCTTGTTGTAAATCCTTTCGGGAGGATGTGTACTTCCAATTGGACAAGTTTCCGAATTAAAGCGTAAAAGTCTGGAGACCACTTGAAACGTGAAAAATGAGGGGTTGGTTACCTTTCTTTGTCGGGCCGACAAGATGATGCGTTGATTTAATTTGTTATGACAGTGACCATAGCATATCTTTGACGCATTCAATAGATTGCTTTTCATCTAGTTATGCCTGTGCATACGGATATTCTGGGCTGGTACTCCAAGTCCAAGATTATCTTCCGTAAATACGGGTAACATCTCAGGATTACATAGTGAATTCCAGCCCTATTTTGGGTGTTAGACTCGGAAAATTGAATAAACTAAATAGGCGCCGAGCTACTGCATTTGCTCTCGCATACTCTCTATTTCTTCAAATAAGAAAAATTCTGGTTAATAGAAATAAATGTCATGTATTAAGCTTACGGCTCAAAAAGTATAAAGTCTTCTTCAAGAAATTCAATATTCTCTTGATTCCATATTTAGTCCATTACACTTAGTAGATACTTAGAAAATTCCAACCTGGATGTTCATTTTTCCTTGAGGAATAAATACAGCTTGGGCCACAACCACACTTAGTCAACAATGTTACAGGATGTCGACATGACAAAATTTTCCTAAATCAATGATCAATATCGGTTGAAATTAATTTAAAGTTGCAAAAAGGTGGAGCTGGTAGTCGCCAACAACTTGGCGGCTCCTGAAACCTGTCGGTTCAATTTTAGGTTGCTTCTGAGAGACCCAGTTTAGTTTCCAAATTCAAGCATCAGGAAGCAGCTCTAACATGATGTTTTTCAAAATCTTGGTCTAGAATTTACCCGTCCGGATATTAATTTGTATTGTATTTTTTTTTTAATGTGATGTTGCTAATCATACTTTGTTTTTTTCTTTAATTCAGGGCATGCTATGAACTCTAGGAATACTCAAACATCTTAAAGTTGGGGCATCTTCCCCTCACAAAGAGCCAGTATTTACCAAAGACAATCAGTGTTACCTTTTACAGTAACGTATAAAATTTTGATATAATAAAAATACTTTATGAAAGTACAAACAAATTATTAGTTTAAAATGTGGATTTTTCTTAGGTAGTTTACATGTAGATTAATTCGGTTTCACAAATATCTCAAAGTACACATGTCACTCATTTAACAATAAATATATTACACTGGTGAAGGATGTAAAATAATCAAATGTTGATGCAGAACTTTTCCATAAAAGCCTATCTTACATAAATATATAATAACACATCTTCCTTAAAGGTTGCCGTTAAGGTTAACATATGGAACTCTTATTTACGGAGGATTGATCTTTCAGGTAATTTTTCATACATTCTCCACTCATTTTGCTATCTATTATATACCTCTGTCTCATTACCTCCTATCTCTTCATTATTTCTTTATTGTAATTGTAACATCTTTGTAATAAAATAAAAAAAATTGCTACATCAATCTTAAGATGCTACATCCTATTAGTATACAAGTACGTTAAATACATAAATTACACATGTTTAGGCTCAATTTGGGAACTGCTCTTTTGCACTCCAAAGTCCCTTAGGCAAAAGACAAATATCATTGGGCATATTCTTTAGAGAGCTTTGGGATGATGTAATTATATTTTCAAAGGCCTTCAGCTCAAGACGAATTCAAAATTACGTTAATCTTTTATGGAATATAAATACATTTTTTTCTTCGAACTTTATCCTCACTAAATTTTCATAGTTCCAAGAATGTCATTAACTCACATGACGACGTTGTTGGCAAGGGAGCCCTGGCAAGGCCAAATTTGGTTGCAAGCAAGTCAAATTTGGCATCGACTCTCGTGACAAATTTGGCATTGACAACCTCTCCTGACGTCACCGAACCTAAGGCAACTATTGGACCTAGGTGATGCGGCTTGAGGTTCCGCGACCCAAGGTGACCGTCACGAGGGGTTGTGTGCACCCCTAGACAACACAGCTTGGGTCATGTGAATTCAAATGGCCATCGCCTAGGTCGCACATATCACGCAATGACCACTTGGGAACCAAGTGACAATGCCTAGGTTCGTGTGACCAAGCTGCATAGCACAAGCTAAGCAATGGTTGCCTAAGTTCGCAGGACCCTACTGATCTCAAGTCTAGATTGTTGGTAGCTGCATTTGGCCTTGTTGGCTGCCCGCCTCCCATTGAGTTCTTCACCGGTTTGAGTTTTTCTTAAAAAATCAAAATGCCAAAATGTGATTTTTTGAAGCATTAAAATAAAATCGTTTTCCAATGTACTCTTAAAGCAAAATTTACCAATAATTTCATTTCGAAAAAAAAAAGAAAAAAAATCATTTTTAACTTAAAGACCTTTACATGTTCCCAAAGAATTTCCCCAAAAACCAAACTAAATCTAGCTTTACACTTATCAAAATGCGCCATAGACCCATTTTTTATCCACATATGATGGACGGAGTCATTATATGAGTTAATTATATTTAGTAAATAGGTCATATATAGATTTAAAATGATAAAATCCAAAAAAATATTATTTTTAGATTAATTCACAGTTCATCCAAAATTTTTTTTTTTTTTTTTTTTTTTTTTTTTGGACAATACAGTTCATCCAAAATTAAAGGGCCCTATATGTATGTACTTGAGATACAGTAAATAACAAGGAATACAATGCTTCAAAATATCAAGTTAAATATCTTATTATGCTATTAATGATTAATGTTGTGTCAACCTTAAATCACAATTTTTGTACTTGAAAATTTGTACGTCATTTTCTAATACAAATTTATAAAGCACGAATTACTAGTACAAGGAAGTTCTTTCGTGGCAATTCCTATCGCAAGGTAAATTCTCTACAAAAGTAATATAAAACCAAAAAGAATGACGAAAGGACAACTCTCCATCACGAGCAAAACCAAATCATCGTCTTCACAGAAAAAGGAGAGGGAAAAAAAAAATCAAATCACTGACCCCATCCTGACCGTTGATCAGGCTGGTGGGGGGCCCACTCACACTTCCGGGGTCTCCGGTCATCCACGAAGGGACGCAACCGGCAAGCCAATGACCGTCCGCCACGCGTCCCCGGAGCCCGCCCACGCGTCCCCGCAGCCCGCCCGCCCTTGCTCGACCACGACCCTGACCGAGACGTTCACCGTGCCGTGGCCCCTCGTCCCGTCCCTGTCCCTCAGCCGGTAGCTCAGGAACACAACGGATCCCGCCGCCGCCGCCGCCTCCGGCGAGATGATGTCCCCGGCCGGGATCAGGCACCACCCCAGCAAGGCCTCGCCGCCGACGAGCCGCCGGGCGCGGACGTCGAGGTACACGGAGGAGCGGAGGTCGGCGAAGAAGCCGGGGTCCACGGGGAGGCGGAACTTCTGGTTCCACGTCGGGTTGGTGCCCCCCGGCGGTCGACGCCGGTGGCGTGGGCCGGGCGGGGCGCGGCGGCGGCGGCGGCGGCGGCGGCGGCGGCGACGGCGAGGGTGGCGTAGGGCTTGAGGCGCCGGGAGAAGAGGGCGTTGAGGGTGGGGTTCCTGAGGCCTTGGGCGGATATGACGGTGATCTCGACGGAGACTGGGCCAGCCCGCGTCCGGTCGCTCGTCATGTGGAGGCGGATCTCGATCCAGAGGAGGCGGGACCTTGGGCGCCGTTCGAGGAGGAGGAGGAGGAGGAGGAGGGATCGGTGGGCGGCGGAGGAGGAGGAGGAGGAGGGATTTTCGGCACCATCGAGAGCGGCGACGAACGTGGGTGGGGGTGGGGGATAAAAATGATTTTCTTGAAAGGTAGCTCGGAGGGGGAGCATATGGGTTAGTCGGGGCGGTGGGGGTTCTTTTCGGGAGTGGTGTGACGCGGTCACTTTGGACCGTAGCACGCCCCGGCCGAAAGTAAATGAATAGTCAAATTGTCCACTTGGCCTGAGGTAAATGGCGTTATTATCTACATCCATATCTACTAAAATATATATACATATGTGCGTGTGTGTGAACATAGCATATGTTTCCAATCTATAATTTAGAAGATTGAACATCGGAAAATTGCAAAGAACTTACTTAGTCGGCAGATGCGATGACTTCAGTTCCTCTAGTCCAGGCATTTGATTTCCAATTTTAACCCTGCATCCCGATTCTAGTCCAACTCTTATTGTAGAAAAACATTATTTTTAAATTAAATCCCAATAATTTCATTGGAGATTCTATGAGCCTTTTTGGTAACACTCTAAACAATGCATGATTCTACTCCTCCTTTCTTTAAGACAAAAAAAAAAAAGAATATAAATTTGTTTGATAAATTTTTTGTTCCCGAAAATAAAATCCTTTTTTTTTCCTAGAAATAGATTTAGAAAAAAGTTACTTCTTGTTCTTATGAACAAATTCTAGAATCAAACCAAATTTCCTTCTTCTTCTTTTCTCTTCTTATTTTCCCTTTCTTTCCTTCTCTCTTCTTCGTCCTCCTTGTCAACCCCTAGCCACTGGCTAGACAAGGTCCGACCTCACGTTGGTTGGGCGAGGCTGAGCCTCACCAAAGACTGGGCGAGGCTCTGGTGAGGTCAAGCCTTAGCAAGCCTCACTGTGAGACTTGAAGGCTCTGGCAAGGCCATCAAACCTCGCCAGTCGATCGCCAGACATTGTCATGGCTAGCGACCAGCAATAAGGAAGAAGAGGGATGGAAAATGAAAATGAAAAATATAATAAAAATATTTTAAAATCAAAAGAAATTAAAAAATTCTAATTCACAAATGAATTTGCGATTTTATAAAACATATTTCTATCATGCAAATAAAATTTTTGGATAGTTACTAAACACTTTCAAATGCTCAAAAAAACTCGTTCAATGAATAGAATCGGGAAAAATCATTTATAAAAAAAAAATTATTTGTAAAAATAGAATGATTACCAAATATACCCCACATATCATTGCATGTGTACTTGGCAACTTATAGCTGTCATGATCGACGATGTCTCTGAAGTCTGAAAAGTTGTTACTTATGGTCCTAAAATTTGGCCTAATATGCAATGTCATCATTTGGCTTTTAATTCATTCGATGTGATCATTGAATTACTCAGAAGTGTTCAATAGAATCCCTAAATTTTTAAGTTGTTCAATCTAATCTCTCAACTTTTAATAACAAAGTTAAATAAGTCATTTGGTATTATTCACTAAAAATAAATTTTCAAATAAAAAAGTTTTTTTCTTAAACAGGGTGTTTGCACCGTTGCCTAAATTATATAAAATATTTTCATTTAAATCCCTTTTCTAAATCGACACGAAAGATATGTTATCTTCTTATTGCCTTTTTACTTTTTTGGTCTTTGAAACAATTAAGATCGTTCCCTTTAAGTAAATTTTAACACTTGATTTTTATAATAGTGTTCCGCTAGAATTTTTTCCACGACGAAATTTCTTTCACTGGAAATCATTTTAGTTTTTATTAAACGAAATGGGTTTTGCACTAACTCCAAATAAGAAGTATCTAAGCAGATGAAGGAATCAATAGCTTTACTTCAGATAAAATTATATAATTGCAAATATTCTGGAATTTAATTAACAAGTTTCGAAAGTGTAATTGTTACAACAAACCAGACATATATAAATCCCACTAGAATTTAATCGATGACAAAACTTGAGAATGTAAAGATGTCATGTCGGAATTTAATCGATGGTATAAATTTAGAAATGATGGCTCAAAAATGTACCGGAATTTACTTGATGACGTGAGTCTGGAAAGTGAAAACACAGTGTTGGAAAGTAAAAGAGTAAAGGATGGTGAATCTATTAGATTTGGGTGAGAAGGCATCTAAAGAGTACGATGTGGCTAAAGCTTACAGTTATCAACAAAAGTTACGAAGGGAAGTTCCAAACAAAAATTACAAAGGGAGGTTATAAACAGAGATTACAAATAGTTATATGGACGGTTAAATTGACTCTATTACATTGACTATTTCTTCAACTCCACTATCTTAACTATTGATTTATTTCACTGGGTTGACGATTACTTCTTGGATAATTACTTATGAGATTGTCGACTCCACTTTTTATCGATTCTTTTTAGTTGCCGATTCATCATATTGTCAATTCTTCAAGTTGTCAATAATTCTATTCATAAATAATCAAACTCTACTCTCGCTAGTTGAGTTCATCACGTGTCGATAATAATCAAAATTGGACTTTTTTTTATGCAAACAAATAGTAAAACTAGAGACTCAAGAGTTGTATCAGATTCTTATTCCTATAATTATAAGACTAAGCTTTTTCACAAAGATATGCCAAAAGTGGATTGTCGAGTTCAATGTTAATTATTTTCGGCTTCTCGACTTAAAAAATTATCATTCTTTAATAATTATCTGCCTTGCTTATCGACAGTCAAATCTCGCCACACCAAGAGCGGAACTCTTTCGGGGATGAAAAGGTCAGTGAGGCATTAGAACAGAACCTTGGTACATCGTCCTTGAGGAGTTGCTGGAGCTGGAGCTTGCTTTCGGCTTCCAAGCGAACCGACCTTTCCGTGCGTCGAATGGCCAAGGGACCGTGGAAACTCAACCAAATATCAGTGGAATTCTTCTTTTCATGATAGGATTGCAAAGTCGATTTTTTAACTTTTTTTTCTTTGTCCTGCTTCGATCTGCCTCGTCGATAAGTTTTATATTATCCACCACATGCAGATGGGAATGTTCCAAGCAAACACTCTCGATTCCCAGATCTATTTGCACTTAGTGCACATGGTGGGAAACAACCACATGTCCTCACATGTCCTTTTCGTTAAAGAATCTCGAGCTTTTCAATTTCGTCACTGCGTTCGCATACAAAACTCAAAACGCTAATTAAATCAAAAGATTCCACCGAGGGTATCTTCCATATAAATACCCGAGCCAATCACTAGTTTCGAGGAATAATAATCCAAAAAGCCTTAAACATATTGTATGGTAATCAATTTAGTCTCAAATATTTCAATTAAATCAATGGGTCTTAAACATTTTAACAATTTGCTAATTTAGTCTTCTAGTCAATTTTTATTAAAAATCACTGATGTGGCGGTCCAATCAACTTTAATCGCATCACATCGAAAAACTGATATCTATGTCAATAATTTCTGGGTTAAAATTGGTCAGGACTATAATGACAAATCATCACAAGATTTATGATTAAACTGGTCAATTTGAAAGGTTTGTGATTGAATTAGCTGTCGAACGATAAGTCCAAATATAGTTTGGACCATTTCCCCCCAATTGTGCTTCGCTCCATCATCTTTTCTATTGCGGAACATGTCGGCCTCTTTCCGTGTAGAAAGTGCTTCCGACGCACGACAATCACGATGGACAGCTCGAAAGACTAAGGGCGTGGGGCCTTGCGGTAGCTTGAGGAGAGGACCGATGGCGCTGTCGTCTTTTTCGGTGGAGGAATGTGAGTGGCTCATCACAGTGAGGGAAAGTGGTGATTGGGCGACGATGGTCAAGGGGAGTCAACGTGCTGAGTCGAAGTGACTTTACCCCGTCAACGCCTGCTCCATCGCATGTTATCATCCAGAAGATCGCGGCAACTTCCATCTGCGAAGGAACGAGAAGATGACAGAAAACCGCGTACACGGAAGTTGTAGCAACCGTTCATCGCTTACAAATATTGTGATTCATACGGTCTGCTATCTGTGCGAAAGCTGCCACCTAGGACTTGGTTATTTTCCAAGCCTGGCTTGGTCATTTCTCATAGAGATGGCTTTTCTTTTGATGCTAGTTGCACAAGCCGTCGGTAATTATTCTCCTAAGCCAGGTATAGGCCACTTGATGCTTATGACATTAGTCATATTGGCCGTGTCACTCGTGCTATTTCGCAAGTTGTATTAGCCATTTGTTGTTCCCCTTTGATTCTTAATTTTTCACAAGTCGTTCTAACAAGTTGACATCACTATCAAACTCACCGCCCTTAGATGAGTTGTAGCCTAAAGTTTCTCCCTGAACGCCGCCTCACACGCCGCCACCAGTTGCCTTATTGCCAAGCCATGCTAATTTTTGGATAAATAAGTTTCCGTGTCACTGTTTTGTTCGACTTAATTTCAAACTCAAATTGTCTTGATCACTTTGAGTTTAAGCAGATGTTAGAGGTAGCTGGGGATTTCTCTAAGATAATTTTCTATATTAGAGATTTTTTGATAATTTTGTTGATTCCCGTATCTTTCAAAATTGTACATATATTAATTGATATATTATCTTAGATAGTTATCTAATAAAACTTATAAATAGACTTATGTATTTTTTTCAACATACATCAAAATAAAAAAAAAAAATCTCCGATTCAATTTTTCATAATATTCTTAACTTTCTTTACTGTAAAATTGATGTTTGGTGTGTTTATTTGAGTAAAAGAACTTTAATTAGTTTTCTTAACGAAATACCATTTACGGTCACTGAAAATATGCATACTTAAAATTAGGAAAACGAATTCCTCAGCCCGAAAAGGAGAAGACGTGTTTTGGAGAAATGATTTCTAGAAAAGTATTGTCCATTATCATACAACTCTTCCTCAAACAAATATACACTCTTATAATTATTTTACTCCTTTCTTTTTTCTATGATGAGATAGCCCATCTTAAGTGGGTGAACCCTGAGGCACTATAATAGCCTACCGATCATCCTCGACCGCAAGTGCCAACGCATTGGTCGATGCTTCTACGGTTGCCATTAATAACCTATAATTGTAAATTGGTCACCCCTCCAGAATTGTGGCCAAGACTACCGTTGTCCACATCGTTCTAGCCTTCGGATGATGGGCCTCTCACGAGAGCCGTACAGAGTTTAAAGAATCACAGCTACTGGAACGGTGACACGATATAAAGGTACTAGGTTAGTACGCTCTTCATGAAAAAGACAGAGAAAGAGAATTTTTTTATGGACATGACAAGGATAGACATCTTTTTTTAAATTTCAACAAGCAAACTTAATTCCACCTACCTGTTTTTTTTTATAAAGTCTTTCGATTAGAAACTTTTTTCATCATTAAAAGCAACCCCCTCGAACAAGCAAACCCATAGACCTAATTCCACCTGCCTGTTTTTAATTGCTTCTCAAGCCGATTGGTGATATAGAATGAAGGTATGTAGAATCCATCACATCCCAATCCTATAAACAAGCGACAACGACACGTAGCTTTACCCACATCAACAACAAATGCATATATTTGTGGACTATAGGACTCCAATCCTATGACTAACTTACTGTTTTGTCACATGCAGTATACTATAAATTAATATCAAAATCCCTAAATTAAACATATTGTATAACTATTTCAACTTTAACCAAAGTTCCGCCACCAAAAACCCCTCATTGAAAACTCCATTGTCCTATTCATCGGTAGTCGTAGAATCCGAAACAGAAAATAAAAAATTGAGATGAGTGATGCGTGCATACTTAATAAATATATTTTTGAAGCAAATCAAGTAGTCATTATGCATGTTTATAAACAAATTTAGGAATACAATTATCCAAATTCTAACATATAAAAGATAAAAAAAACCGAGTTAAATTGCAAATGCCAAATTCAAAAGGGGTCGCTATAGTTTTTTTATGTATTTCTATCCTGTTCTTTTTGGGCTCTAGGCAGTCGCAATTCCATGAGATTAGGTCGGACCGACGTCCAGGCCCAGCGTCTGCACCCGCTGCAGCACGACCCGCACCGCATATCTTCTCCTCCATTGTAGTCTGCATCTACGAAAGCGAATGGCACCCACCACCGCAGGTTCGTTCCTAACACACGTGAATGCCCGCGCTGGAGCTCAATTCATTCTGTGTTGTGTCTTCGTTCTCTTGTATGGAACTGTTTTCGTTTGGTTTCGTTTTCCGCTGGCGGGTTAGAATTCTGGGGAGTCGAAACATCGCGGGGCTACTTGTTTGGTTTGCAAGTTAGGTGGGCTAAATTCTTAGGTTCGTTAACTGCTGCGGAACTGTCACGCCCTCATGGGGTTCGAGGAAATGTCTCATAGACAGCGAACGAAGGTTTGGGTTCTAAGGCGTGATTAGTACAGGTATCGTGTGCTTTTTACTGGCGGTGGGACGCCAATCTCTTAAAGCACGACGCTAAGGCGTGTCCGTTTGTACAGCATGCTTCTTTTAGATTTAGAAGTTTGGATCAGCCACCATGTGTCCAATGATATACATGTCTTAGTTTTTTTCTCCTTGGCCCAGTTACGTGTTGGTCAAGATGTGAATCAGGGGGTCTATGATCATCTTTTTGTCGTGAAATTCAGAATCCAACCTTCGGTAAGAGAGTTGCGCTGTTCTCACGTTGACACTAACGCTAGCATCGGTGTGACCCTATTGTCAGCAGACATTCTAAACTGTTCTTTTTGTTTTATTGCAGTTCTCTAAACGTTCTTGCGAAGACCCAAAAGTTAGTTTGTCCTAAAAGTTCGTCAACAATAATTGTCCCGAGGATTCAAAGATGTATTGGTTCTGTATCTCCTTTTTCATCTTTAAAGATTAAGGTGTTCCCATGTCAGCCTCTAGTGCTTGAGGGAAGTTAAGCAGGGATTGAGTTTTACACGCTTCTTGAGGTTGGTTTTCCAAAGTTCATATAATTATCAGAGGGATGGTTTTGTTGAAGATGCCGATGTTATCATCGACACGGCTGCTGCTACTGTCCTCGCCCTGCCAAAAGCTTTCCTCTCTTTCTAGGGCTGCTTGCTTTCATGGGAGTGGACAATTGCTCCGTCATGTTGAAAGTAACCAAGGACCTTTACTCTTGCAAGCCTCGATCCTAAGATTGACGCTGGTAAAACAAATAGGGGCAAAAATAACAAAATTAAGTTTGAAACTTCTTCTAGAAAATTAAAAATGGGCGAAGTGCAGCCTCTTGGTAGCAATGAATTCAAGTCAGCTGCTACCAGAAAACCACTTGAATCAGGACTTGGTTCATTTAATGCGAAATCATTTTCAGAGCTTTAGCTTGCCAACATTATTATTAGAAAAGTTGGAGGCCGGAGCATTCAAGGTTCCAACTGGAGCGGTGTCTGCGGTGGGTGGGGGATAATGATTTCTTGAAAGGTAGATGGGAGGGAGGGCAGATGGGGTGGGGGTCGGGGCTGGGGGTTTTGGGGAGTAGCGTCTGGCGGTGGTGTGACGTGTAACTTTGGACTGGAGGACACCCGACGGAAAGTAAATGAATAATCAAATGTCCACTTCGCGTGATATGTGTGTGTATCTCCAATCAGTATGTTTTAATTACAGAGAACTTACTCAGTATGTTTTAATTACATAATTTTGAAATAGCTATGGTCTTCCCGAGGATGCGATGACCCGTCTACCTCTAGTCCAACCATTCGATTTGGACTTTAGCCTGCGTCCTGATTTTGGTCCAACTCTTCTTTATCTCGTAGGAAAACATTAATTTTAACTTGAATCCCAATAATTTGATCGGGGATTTGACGTGTCACTGCACGCGTGCTTGGTAACTTACACGACACTATCTCTGAAATCTAAAAAGTTGTCACTTATAACCCCTAAAGTTTGACTTAATATGTAATGTTATCATTTGATATTAGTTCGTTCGAGTGTTCAATGTAATTCTTAAAATTTCAATTTGTCCAATCTAACCTCTCAACTTTTAATAACAAAGTTAAATAAGTCATTTGATACTATTCACTAATGAAAGAAGACGAAGGCAAGGAGAGAACACAGAGAAGAGTGTGGATTATTTTGTGTATTTCATTGTATATTTGTCCCAATGTACAAGGATGATATTATAGGACAAAACATGTACAAGAAAAGGCAACTAAATAATCTATGAATCATATTTGATATTAATTGATCCTGAATAATATCTAGAAGATATTGTGTATCTTCCAACACTCCCCATCAAGCTGGTGGCTTGTAGATATCCAAGACACTTAGCTTGCTCAAAAGATACGCATGCTGTCTCTAACATAAGGGTTTGGTGAAGATATCCGCTAGTTGTTCTTCTGTCTCAATTCCTTGTATCTTAATCACTCATTGCTGGATTTTCTCTCAAGTGAAATGACAATCCACTTATATATGCTTTGTTCTTTCATGAACAATAGGGTTTGATGCAAGTTTTAGAGCTGCATCATTGTCGTTGAATAATTTGGTAAGTCCTCTAATTTGTACCCCAATGTCTTGAAGTAAGCCTCACAACCATACTATTTCACATGTGGTCTTTGCCATGGCTCGATATTCTGCTTCTGTTGAAGACAATGAGATGGTTGGTTGCTTCTTTGTATTCCATGAAAGTAAAGAATCCCCCAATTTAATATAGAAACTGGTAATGGACCTTTTGCTCATCGGACAGGTCGCATAATCTGCATCACAATATGCGGTCATACTCATGTCACATTTCGTGGAAAGGAGAATCCCAAGTCCATGACACTTCTTCAAATATTTCACTATTTTCAATGCTGCATTCATATGAGACTGCTTTGGCTTATGCATGAATTGACTGAGCGTCTGTATTACATAACTTATATCTGGTCTAGTCATAGTCAGATATATGAGCTTCCCAACGAGCTTCTAATAATCTAACGGATCTCTGAGTATGGGATCATCTTCTTGAGATACTCCAGCATCATAATCTACTATAGTTAATTTGACATTTTGCTAATTGGAATAGCAGCTAATTTACATTTGGATAAACCCGCTTCTGATATGATTTCCACAGCAAATTTTCTTTGGCTGAGAGAGATCCCTTGGTCTAATCATCCAATCTCAATTCCAAGAAAATACTTGGGTGGACCCAAATCCTTTATATGAAAGGTAGAGTGCAATTATTCCTTGAAGCTTTTGATAGCTACATCATCATTGCCCATAATAAGTATATCGTCTACATGTATCATCAAGTAGATAGACGACGTACCTTTGGTCCAAGTAAAAATAGCATAGTCATATCTAGACCGATGAAATCCGGCAGCTATCAGAGAGTTTGCAAACTTGGCATACCACTGTTTGGAGGCTTGTTTAAGGCCATATAGAGATTTGCGAAGATGACATACCCTATTCTCCCCCTATCTTCGTTAACCCGGTGGTATGTCCATATAAATTTCTTCATCTAAATCTCCATGCAAAAAGGCATTGTGAACATCCATCTGATGCAAGGGCCGGTCCTGAAATGCCGCTATTGAAAGAAATGAACGAGCTGTAACATCTTTGGCCACATGGGAGAAGGTTTCGTGATAGTCAAAGCCTTCCTGCTGTGTGAAACCCTTGGCCATTAATCGGGCTTTGCATCTTTCAATTGATCCATCTGCTCGATACTTAATCTTGTATACCCATTTGCAGCCAATTGCCTTGCGATGAGGTGGTAATGAAACAATTTCCCATGTCTGGTTATCCACTAAAGCTTGGAGTTTTGCTTCCATAGCTTTCTGCCATCACAGATTAGTGCATGCCTCATTATAGTTGGATGGTTCTTGCTCTTCAATATGCAAGTGATGCAACCTCCATGTTCCGAAGATAATTGATCAAAGGAAACATAGGAAGAAATGGGAAATCAAGTACTTGGTGAATTCTGTTGACACCTAATTTTTTTACCCAAATTAATTAATTTAGAGTAGTGTTAAAGGTTAGGAATTAGTCACAAAAAGGGTTATTATTAATAAAAAAAAGAGTTTAAAAAAATTTGAAACAAAATATAAAAAATGGTCGGGTTGGGCGGATTCGACCATGGCCCGACCCGCCTCTCTCTCTCTTTTCTTCCCTTGCGCGCTGGGCCTGGCCTAATCCCCTTGCTCTTCTGACCGGCCCAACCCTTTTTTTCTTTTCTTCTGTTGGTCTTCGCTCGAAGACTTGCAGGAGACAGAGCAGTGGGAGGGTAGCAAAAACAGGGGCGGCAGAGGATCGGTGGCAGGCGAGCGGCGTGAACCGCGGGTCGGGGGGTGCAGTCCGGCCGGCAAGCTGGCAGTTGCAGGAGCCATGCGCGCTTGCTGGCCGGGCATAAAAACCGGAGAACAAAATCGACATGGAGGGAGGATCCGGAACAAGAAAGGCAAAACAAAAAACACCAAGAGAAAAACACAGGAAGAAACCGGAGAAGAGGACTGGTGTGAGGAAGAGAGGATCCTCTGAACGATCGACCACTGCCATTGATCGTTGCCGAAGTCGCCCCTCGCCTCTAACCCCACCGGAGCTCAGTAGACCGCAACACACAGAGAGGCGAAAAGGGAGTTCAAAGAGGATAGACCGAACCAGAGAGCTTGAGGGAGTAGCTTGTTGTTGCAGGAGGTCCATCCACCCGCCGTCGTCCGCCGTAGCCCGCCACCAGAAAAGGTAGGTCTCCCAAGCCCCCTTGGTCTCGTTTTTGGAAAACGCCGGACCGGAGCTCGCGGCCGACCGATTTGCGTGAGCTCCGGTCCATGTCGCTTTTGCGCTTTGCCCCTGTCTTCTTTATACATTATTTTCGAACTCTTAAAGCGTATTAGACGCTCGGTTGAGCTGAAATCCTTCGAATTTGGTAGCGCCCAGTAGCTGTTCGACAAAATGCCTCACTGAAAGTGTCGAATCTAGCCCTCGACCGGTTCGGTTTTTGGTTTATTTTTGCGTTGCTCCGGGTTATATTGTCGTCACGAATCGCTCCTGTCATTTTCCTAGCTTTTCGGTAGATTCTTTCGCACTATTTGGTTGAGATGGAGCGCGCGCCTTGCCGAGGTCTACCCAACGCCTCTCGGAACGCTGGCTGACTAGCGGCCGGCGGTGCTCGGCGTGGGTCGAACAGAACCACAGACGCTAGGCGGTGGCCCGGCGACTTCATATAGGGCAGTCAACTCTCGCGGCGTTGTCGGCGTCGGACCGGCGGAGGAGCTGCAGAAGCTTCGGCGAGCTGCAGCTGGGGAAGAAGAAGGCCCGAAGAAGATGCCCTAAGGAAAAGGGGGCAGAAGAAAAAAAAAAAAAAAATAAAAAGAGAGAAAAGAAAACACAAAATGGCTGAAACTAAAAAATAGGAAATGAGCTTCTCTTTGGGCTGGTTTTCGTTTCATGGGCTGAATAGATTGGGCTGAAAATAGATATTAAAAATGGACCCTTAGGTGGGCTGAAGTAAAAATTCGAGATGGGCTTTGGGCCGAAAATTGCCTTCATTTCTGCTTTTTTTTTTTTTTTTTTTAGATTCATGTGGTTTTTAGTGGGCCGAACTCGGGTCCGGTTGAAGACGGACCCGACCCGGTTAGCCCATTTAAAAAAAAAATTAAAAAATTTTAAAAAATTTTTAAAAAAAATCGAAATTTTTTTGAGAGAATTAAAAAAATTTAAATTCAAAAAAATTCAAAATTTCAAAAATTTCAAAAATTCAAAAATGATAGAGTTTGGTTAGGAAATGTTAGGTGTTGTCGTTTTAAGTGTAATTATGCATTTATTTTGATTACATCGCATGTTTAGATTGTATATCTTGTTATGTTCAATGGTATGTGTGTAGACTTATGGTGATTAGAACATTGTTAGCTATGATTATTGGTGGATGTGTTTAATGGTATGTGTGTAGTCATATGGTATGTTTAATAGTACATGTTTAGATTACACTCGTATGATCACTTTAATATATTTGTGGATGAGTAAAATCAATTCAAACTGCTTGATAAAAAATCATTTTGTTAAAATGAACAAGATTAGGTACCGGAAGAGCATTAATTGACCAATTAGTGTAATCAAGTCCCCGACCCTAGATTCTCTGGTAGCGTAGGAAGTGAGATACACTCCCATGCCTCACTTGGTCTCTAGCCAACCCCAATAGGCTAGTGGCGACTCCTTTTGCGCAAAATTCATAGGAAATATCCAAATGTCACGCGGGGTATGGGCTTAGGAGAGCTCACGCCTAATCATGGGCCTTAGGCCCGTCCTTTAGGCAATATCCCTAAACCTGTTCCCTCCCCCCGAGAGTAGGTCGCGACAGCTTGGCGACTCCACTGGGGACTTGGTTTTAAACCTTAGAGGACTTAGGCCAAAATTAATCTTGTTCGAAAATATTTTTGTTTGGCAGCGAGGATATCATATGCATCCATAACATGTTGAATGTTGAATGCTTATGGGAGTTATAAGGGGCGGTGATTTCTAACCTTTGTTTTGTAGGGGGTGTAAGAGTGAATGGTTTATTTATGTTTGAAGTGATGATTGTTTTTAAATTGTCATGCATGAGTTTCTTGCATTGCACTACACCATAGCACACACAACCTGCCGCTGGACCTGGGCCGCATAGGATCACATAGGATGGTGTTAAGATGGATACCACTCCGACTACAATCGCGTAGTACGAGTCGCCCGCCTTAACCTCGAAATTTCTTTCTTCACGTCGAAGGTACCCACCCCAGTCTGCAACCGCGCGACATGGGTCGGTTCTTTGACGAAGCCGGAGTCATGGGTAACCCAACCTAGCCGCGACCTTGCTGGTTCAGTCCGGTGATCCCATGGCTCCATTTTGAGCCATTTAGAGTAGAAATTGAACCACCGTCCATGCGTATGTCTATGTCATTGGCTTTGCTACTCAATGAGTAAGGTAAGATTTTCGAATTTTCTCATTCGTAATTTACTTATTCGCTTTCCTTTTTTGGTCGGTTCATGTCAAATTAGGTTGATCGTAACTGTGACTAGTATACGATGGGGATACCCGAGCTTCACATCATTGCTACCCCGAAAGCCGAGCTTCGCACATGGTGGGATAGACTAGACCCGACTGGCCATGATTGGGTTCGATCCTACGTCGGACGATTACTTCCCCTTTTAGAAATAGAAATTCATTATGGTGTTGTACGAGCGTTGGCGCATGTCTGGTGTCCCGAGACTTGCACATTCATGTTCAGTGACCACGAGCTCACTCCAACCTTGGAAGAATACAGTGTTGCCATGGGAAAGCCTTTGGTGTCGGAGTTAATTGGCCCACCTGTAGGGACTGAGCATGCATCGACCTTATCTGATTTCCTTAGAGTTAAGGAGGATGATGTGAGGAAAGTTTTGAAAGCTAATCGCAAGACCTGCCCGTTTTCATTCCTAAATGAGCTTTTTCAAAATGCCCAATCTTTTCAAAAGAATAGGATCTTCCTGCTAGTCTTCTTTGGGTTTGTGTTATTCCCACATTGTAGGAACGCTATTAACCCTTCCGTGGCATGGGTAGTTTGTGAGGCATGTATGGGAAAGGGTTTTGTTAATGCCATCCTGACTGAAACTTTTCTTTCCCTTACTCGTTTCAAAGAAAACAAAAACAAAATTTTCCATGCTCCTCCTGAACTCTTGCAAATTTGGTTTTTCTCTCACGTTAAAGGGTTTGGTAGCTTAATGACTGTGAACGACATCTCTGACTCTAGCCACCCTATCCTGAAGTTTAAAGATAGGAAGACGTTTGCCTCCGATTATCATTATTTCGAGTGGTTAGCTTTCATGACCAACCCTGGACCCGAAGATTTCCAATGGCACGCCACATGGCTCCGAGTTCGAGAAGCGCGGTTCGTGTGTGGGCTTACTGGACCTGTTCATTTGTTGGGAATTACCGGAGTCACTGAGTATTACCCAACCCGAGTCGCTCGCCAGTTCCAAGAAGTTCAACAACTTCCACCGACGATTCAAGAAGACCCGCTCAGGATAGACTTCCCTGATGGATATGTGCCATCCCCGGAAGCTGATATGGCCCGAAGAGGAGTTGGAAGGACAATAGAAGACCTACTATGCCTCAATGGAATACATCCTTAAGCATAAAATCCCAGAGAGCCTACGCCCGAAGATTCCCGACGTGCCATTAAAGACCACCCACCGAGCCGAAATCAAGTGCCTCAAAAGGAAGCTAGAAGAAACCGAGAAGCGTGCCTCGAAGTTGACTTGAGTTAATGGAGCGGTCACAAGCGGGAGCTGTCCTCATTAGTTAGATTGAGTCAAGTGCGATATGTAATGGGTCAATGCTCACATATGTTACAATGTTAAAGAATTTGTCTCGAGTCGCGTTATCGGGAGATAAGAGTCATGATTAGCTTCGTTGTTTAAGGGCTCTCCCTCATGTCTTTTCCTGTGTTATGTAGCAACCTTGTTTTCAATGAAACGGGCAAATTGGAGCGATTAGATCTTTGTCATGGACCGACCGCCTAATCATTACTCCATGCTTACACATGCTTATCTATCCTTATTCAGGTACTAGCCGATTGATTATCTTTTACCAATCGTCGACACGGCCAAGCGAAGATCCCCAATTCGCACTCGTGCAAAAGTCAGAATGGAGAACGAGAACACCAACGTACGCATGGCCAAGATGGAGGACCAGTTGGTCCAACTCACTACAATGATGCTTGAAATAAGCCAAAAGCTCAAGGAGCCCCCCACTGTGGCTGTCATTGGGACATCCACTCTGGTGTCGACGGAAGGCATACACGTTGCTGATCCCCCTGGGAAAGAAATTGTTGGGGAGGCTCCTTCTGTCACGCCAATCATTGTCAATTTGGATCCCCCTCCGAAGGAAAACCCAACGCCCCGTCTAAGTGGAGAGTGAAAAACGCTTGGCAAAGATGGAAGAGCGACTGTGTGCCTTGCAAGGTTACGAGCTGAAAGGAGCTGATAGGTTGTCTCCATACACCAAGACGAACTTCCCTGAAAACTTCCAAGAACCTAAGTTCACAAGAAAATATGACGAAACGGGATGTCCCAAGACCCACCTCAAATATTACATGAGGAAAATGGCTTGCTATGCTGACAACGTGCCATTTCTCATACACACATTTCAAGATAGCTTGGAAGGCATTACTCTAACGTGGTTCATTGCGCTGGACATTGAAGAACTCACTAGTTGGGAGGATTTAACCAACGAGTTCTTGCAGCAATATCGGTTTAATACCGAGCTCGCCCCCACGAGGGAAGAATTGACCCGTATTGAGAAGAAGAGGAACGAGTCATTCAAGGCCTTTGCGCAAAGGTGGAGGACCATGGCCTCACAAGTGAAGCCGGTCTTGAATGAGAGGGAGATAAAACAATTGTTCCTTAAGACATTACCCCTGAATACTTCCAAGGGTTAGTGTTCTTAGGTTGCCGAGACATTTTCGCGGCTAGTTGAGGTAGGTGAAGGAGTCGAATGGGCAATGGTTGAGGGAAAGATTTCAACCGGAGGCACGAAGAAATTCTGGCAAGAAAAGATAAGGAGGCCGCAGTTGAAGTAGCGCTTGTGCAGGAGCCGCCTTTCCCTCAACCGTCCTCAACACCTACGCATAAGCCCATAGTGGTCCAAGGTAGTTCGTCACGAGCATATGATAACGTCAAGAGGTCTTTTCGAAAGGATTTTTCTCCACCCGCGTCCATTTGTCAAAGCTATTGCCCATGCTCCTCGAAAAAGAGGATGGTCGCAAAGGAAGTACCAAGGGACAATCCCCGAGGTTCGCCGGGTTCGATATGAATAAGACCTGCGAATACCACATGGGAGAGAGGGGGCATGATGTAGATGATTGCAACGTGCTGAGATATAAAGTTCAACAGCTTTTAGACAAGAAGATCTTGACTTTCAAGGAGGCCCAACCTAATGTGCAACAGAATCTTCTACCAAATCATGCAGGGGGAGTGAACTCAATTTCCAAGGAGACGTGGGCGAGTCAACAGCCTTTAGTGGTGGATGCTTCCAGGTTGTACAACTTCTTAGTGCTGGCGGGATATTACGAAGGTCAGGATGATGTGACTCCAGAAGAGAAGTTGAACCGCGTTTGCAAGATGGTAGCCATGGGGGTAATCCGACGCGGAGAAGAGGAGGAGGGGTCGTGTCCATGATAATGCCATCATCATTCCGCTCTTCTTTCGTAAGTTTGCTTGTATATCTCGGGCAAAAAAAGGTTATGCACGGAATTTCGAAAACCCCAGCTTTGTATGAGGAAGGGGTGATAGCTATGATAACCCCAATAGTGATTGAACTACCTGATGAGGAGCCTGCTGATGATATTAAGATGGAAATCACTGAACCCATGGTGATCGACCTTATGGTCAAGGAGATGTCGGCAATTGAAGTCATGGGAGGGAACGCAATGCCAGTCACGATAGAATCGCCACCTTGGGAGAAAGATGGAGTGATAGTGTTGGAGAATCCTCCCAAATTTGATCCCAAAGCTGTACTTTGGGACTACGGAACAACTGAGGTGGACACTGTCACGCGATTAGGCCGCTGTTACGCCCCTGATAAAGGAGTAGAAAAGAAGGCCGTGACCGAGGAGGAGGCAAAGCAATTCTTGGCCGTAGTAAAGTCTAGTGAGTTCAATGTGGTGGATCAGCTGCAGAAGCTGCCGGCTCAAATCTCCCTCTTAGAATTATTCAAATCTTCCGAGAAACACAAGGATATTTTGCTTAAAGTCCTTCATGAGGTGCACGTGCCAGAATCAATCAATGAAGTCCAATTGGAAGAGTTTGTTGGGGCCGTTCTACTGAAAGACCAAATCTCCTTTACTGATGAAGATCTCCCCCCTGAGGGCCCTAATCATACCAAAGCGCTACACATTTCGGTGAAGCATGAGAGCACTCTTGTTTGAAGAGTGTTGATCGATAATGGTTTGGCACTCAATATATGCCCGTTAGCTACGCTCCACCGTCTTGGCGTTGATCTTGGAAGAATTCATACTGGCAAGTCAACTGTGCGGGCTTTTGACGGGATGAAGAAGGAGGTGATAGGGAAAATTGAACTTGAGCTGCTGATTGGTCCTGTACTTTTCCAAATCCCGTTCCAAGTGCTAGATATACCAAGCGCTTTTAATTTTCTACTAGGAGGCCATGGATCCACACGGCGAGTCTTTGTTGCCTCCAGCCTTCATCGAAAGTACGATTTGTGGTGGACAACAGGCTTGTCACAGTCCATGGAGAGTCTGACTTCAAGATCTACCACGAGACAGCCATCCTTTATGTGGAGCCCGAATGTACTGAGGAATCCAGCTTTCAAACATTAGAGCTGGTGTCCATAATTCATGTGCCTACGGGCTCTTTCACAAGGACCCCCGAATTGTCTAGGCCATCTATAGCTGCGGGAAAAATCATGCTGGCAAGCGGATATAATCCTGATGAGGGTCTTGGATCGCATGGCCAGGGTATGCGAAAACCCATTGAAGCTCGTAAAAACTTCAAAAGAAGAGGCTTAGGATATATCAAGAAGCGGGGAGGCCATAACAACCGAGGAGGCCGTGGAAGGCATAGAGGCCGAGGTGGCCGAGGTGGCCAAGGAGGCCGAGGCGGGTACAAAAACCAGAGTGAACGTGTTGCCCAGACTGAAGAGGACGAGGGCCATTAAAGCCCGTTTTCCCTGTTGCTGGAGGAGACGTTTCCAGGACCCCCAAAGATGTTGTTCGAAGAAGAGGAGAATATCTATGGTGTGACCGAGCTATTCGAGGAGGATGTCATATGCACCATCTTGGCGTGCGAGGAAGCCGAGTCCTCTGAAGTCATGGATGTCCCTCCAGAGTAGGGCAGCTCTTGTTTAGCCTGATATTTCGTTTTATGTCTTATCTTCTGCGCGGGATCTCGTAGTTTTCCTTTCTTTATTTCTTGTTTTTGTCATTTGTAACGTGAACTTTGGTCAACCTCGATCTTGAGCCGTTGGTCGAGGGTGGTGTGTGTTAAAATACGGCCTTATCTTTCTTCATTCAATAAAATAGACACATGTTTTATTGAGGACATGTGGAAGCACATCAAACTAGCCCTATGATGGTCGCTGAGGCCTAGGCCTCCACATGCTCCCTTATTTGACTATTTTGCAAGAATGAGGAAATCCGAGGATATGAGGACGAGTTCTTGAAATTTTTACAAAAATACTTCAAATTTTTTTTCGAAAACGACATGCATCGTCTTTGTTGTCGACATTACTCTAACTCATTTCATCGCATCTCAGGCTTTACATTATGCATAATCATGATAAGAACGCATGTGACTCAGATATGCATGAAGAAAGTCCCTCAGGTTCTGATGTGACCGACGACGATGATCAGAAGGGGATCGAGTGCGAATGGAATCGACACGAAGAATCGAAGCCGTTGACTGAAGAGCGAACAATCACCATAAATCTAGGTGATGCAGAGAATGTCAATGAGGTAAAGATCGGAGCATGTCTCTCAGAATCAGAAGCGGAAAGGATGACTAATCTCCTAAAAGAGTATCAAGATGTGTTCGCCTGGACATATGCCGACATGCCGAGATTGGATCCTAAAATTGTGGAACATGCTTTACCAACAGATCCCAATGTGCCACCTAAGAAGCAAAGACTCAAGAGAACTAAACCAGAGTTGTCCAAGAAGATTGAAGAAGAAGTCATGAAACTACTGAAAGTAGACTTTATCGAAGTGACTCGTTATCTTGATTGGGTAGCAAATATTGTGCCTGTAATGAAGAAAGATGGACGAATCAGGGTGTGTGTCGACTATCGCGACTTGAATAGAGTAAGTCCCAAAGACGACTTTCCGCTCCCCCATATCGATGTCTTGGTTGATAGTACGGCGGGATTGGAGTTATTCTCATTCATGGATGGTTTTTCCGGATATAACCAAATTCGTATGAAGGAGATAGACAGGAGCAAAACATCATTCATAACTCATCGGGGAACTTTCTGCTATAAAGTGATGCCTTTTGGTCTAAAGAATGCTGGGGCAACGTATTAGAGGGCTATGGTCACGTTATTCCATGACATGATGCATAAGGAAATCGAAATATACGTCAATGACATGATTGCGAAATCGAGACATGGTGAAGATCATGTTAAAGTCTTGCAAAGGTTGTTCGAACGTCTTCAGAAGTTTAAGTTACGCCTCAATCCCGCAAAATGTGTCTTTGGAGCGAAATCTGGGAAGTTATTAGGATTCATGGTTAGTAGTAGGGGTATAGAGATTGATCCGTCGAAGGTTAAAGCCATTTGTGATTTACGACCGCTAACTACCGTCAAAGAAATCCGTAGCCTGATGGGACGGCTTAATTATGTGGCGAGTTTCATTTGTCAGTTGTCTGAAACGGCGAAGCCATTCTTCAAGCTCATGAAAAAAAAAATGCAAAGATTGAGTGGAATGCTGAGTGCCAGGGTGCCTTTGAGAAGATAAAACATTATCTCACTCATGCACCGGTCTTAGTGCCCCCACTCCCTAAAATTCCCCTGATTTTGTACTTAACCATACATGACGAGTCATTAGGAGCTATGCTAGCCTAGAAAAGACCAAATGACGGGAGAGAATGCGCAATATACTACTTGAGCAAGAAGTTCACTGTTTCCAAGATGAATTATACGGAAGTTGAGAGAACTTGTGTCGCTTTAATTTGGGTCTTGCACAGGCTACGGTAGTATACACTTCATCACCGAATCTTGTTGGTGACTAAAAATGATCCTATCAAGTATCTCCTAGAGAAGCCAGCTTTGGTTGGCAAATTGGCCAAGTGGCAAATCTTAATTTTTGAGTTTGACGTTCAGAGCCTGGGACGGAAGTCTGTTAAAGGTTGAGCCATAACAGACATATTGGCAGAAGATTCCGAGGGGTATAGAGCATCTGATGAGGATAGTGATGTAGAAGAGCGAATTTTACTTGTATCAAACGATAAGTGGACAATGTACTTTGATGGTGCGGTTAACTTAGCTGGGTCGGGTACCGGGGCAGTTCTTATCTCCCCGGATGAACAACATTACCCCGTCACTGCTAAATTGACATTCCCTTGCACGAATAACATTGCTGAATACAAAGCATGCATTCTCGGCCTCCAAGCCCTTTGTTGATATGAAAATTCGAAAGCTACAAGTTTATGGTGATTCAGCCCTTATCATCTTACAGACTGAAGGCAAATGGCAAACACATAATTCTAAATTGATTCTGTATCATGAGTTCCTGGGGAAGTTGACGGAAAAATTCCAAGAAGTATTATTCGAATACTTACCAAGGTCTCAAAATCAGTTCGCTGATGCCCTAGCTACCTTGTCCTCGATGTTGCAAGTAGTTGGAGGCTTGGACATTGAACCATTGAGAATTGAAATCCTTAGGTGCTCGGCTTATTGTATGACGGTTGAAGAGGAACTAGATGGACAACCTTGGTATCACGAAATCTTGAAGTATCTGAAGGGTGAATTCCGAAGGAAGTGAAGCAAAGCAAACATAAAGCATTTGATAAAGCTAGCATCAAAATTCTTCACCAGTGGAGATGTCCTCTACAAAAGGTCCTTCGACTCGACATTGCTAAGGTGTGTCGATGCTAAAGAAGCTGATTGGTTGATGAAAGAAATACATGAAGGGGAGTGTGGCCCCCATATGAATGGACACTTCTTGGTGAGAAAGATCATGCGACTCGGTTATTATTGGCTGACCGTGGAGTCTGACTACATTCAGCATGTACGACGGTGTCACCAATGCCAGATTTATGGAGACAAGATAAATGCCCCTCCGATTGAACTTCACCAAATGTCTCAACCCTGGCCCTTTTCAATGTGGGGAATTGACGTGATCGGGCCCATTAACCCCAAAGCTTCAAATGGGCATCAATTTATCTTGGTGGCGATAGACTATTTTACCAAGTGGATCGAGGCCAATTCGTATGTTAATGTTACTGCCAAGAATGTGGCAAAATTCATTCGTCGTGACATTATCGCTCGTTATGGGGTGCCGGAGGTGATCATTACCGACAACGGCACTAATTTGAATAACAAAGTCGTAGATGGTTTGTTCAGTGAGTTTCGAATTAAGCATTTGAACTCGTCACCGTCTTTGTCCTCGATGAATGGAGCAAGTTGAGGCGGCGAACAAGAATATAAAGAAAATCTTATCAAAGACCGCTGAAAATTATCGTGATTGGCACGATAGGCTCCCTTACACGCTAATGGCATACCGAACTTCTATCCAAACCTCCATAGGGGCAACTCCTTTCTCACTCGTGTACGGGATGGAGGCAGTCTTGCCTGTTGAAGTTGAAGTCCCTTCTTTAAGGGTCCTTTCCCAATCTACGCTCGATGAGACTGAGTGGATGCAGCAGAGGCATGAGCAGTTAAACATGATCGATGAGAAGAGATTGCAAGTTATGTGTCATGGTCAGTGCTATCGGAGACGAGTTGCAAAAGCCTTCAACCGAAAGGTGCGTCCCAGACACTTCGAAGTCAACGAGCTGGTGTTAAGGAAGGTGCTTCCGATCATACCAAATCCTCGTGGCAAATTCACCCCGAACTACGAAGGGCCATATGTCATTAAGAAGATTCTTCCTAGTGGTGCCATGATTTTAGCTGAAATGGATGGCAGTGAATTGCCTAGACCTGTAAATGCTGATGCAGTCAAGAAGTACTTTCCATGAATGAAATCAAGGCCGAGGGGTCACTTCATGCACAATTCAAGTCGCATAGCATCATGCATAGCATTGTAGATATTTTGCATATGTGGCATACATGCGTGTCTATTTGTGTTTTAAGCATCCTACCGTCTAACGAGGAAATGGCAGGGGAAAGAACGGACTCAACAATCCATCAAGTCTTCGCACGACATGATTCGCATGACCTATTCTTTGGTGTCACTATGCACGCTTCACGTCTGCGACCCTCAATAAAATGGCTCGTAAAAATGAATTTATTTGGGCAAAAGAGTGAAAGGTTAACCATGCCAAACAAGAAGTACGTAGGATGAAGAAAAGCAAGCCCATTTCCAAACACATCCTCCAGACACTTTTGAGAGTTGAGTGAAAATCGACCTTCTCTTAGGACGAATGATTCATTCGCATTGAGCACAAAGATCGAGATGATAAAGGCATTCCCTTCATCAGTCCCAAGCATTGCACTAATCTCCTGTTATCACTTTGGGCCGAAAAAAAAAAGATTGTGATACTTCAAAGTACCATTGTCAAGAACAACCCTACATTGGGACAGCATAGGAGGTTATGATCATGTTGTAGAACGAAAGATTGAGAAAGATTCTATTACTTTCACTTGCATTAATATTCTGGTGATAGCTTCAAATGAATTCTCATTAGAGCTTGACTCATCCCAAAGTGAAGAAGAGCATTTCCTTCTCTACCCAAACACGATATCCATTGTTTTAACCAATTTGGGCACGATTATTCATTTCGAACCTCGAGCAGTGATCATCTCCCTTCACTAGGGCAAGGCATAAGAATTGACCAAACACAATTGACAGTCACGAGAAAATGTGAAAAATATCTCGAAAGTCATAAGAGCTATAAAAGTTCAAAAAAAAAAGGGATAAGTGTTCCGGAAGTCCTACAACTTGTCACGAAAGTGCATTTCAGTCCTAAAACTTGCAAAAAGTGCATTTCAGTCCTACAACTTGTCAAAATGTTTCAAATGAGTCCTAAAATCGACGCCGTCTAATTTCTTAACGGAAAAAGCTGACGTGGCCCCGCGTGGCTTTTTTAATCGTTTCTCTCTCCTCCGTTGCGAATAGTTTAAAAAAAAAAAAAAAAAGCCACGCATGCGGAACGACGTCGTCTTCTCCTTTCTTCTTCACCACGACGCCGTCTCCTCCTTTCTCCTTCCCCACGACACCGTCTCCTCCTTTCTCCTTCGCCACGACGCTGTCTCCTCCTTTCTCCTTCCCCACGACACCGTCTCCTCCTTTCTCCTTCGCCACGACGCCGTCTCCTCCTCCCCCCTCTGTCTGTACTTCTTCTTTCTCTATTATGAGTGTCCCCTAAGCCCCAAATCGAATTCGTCCAAACCCTAAGCTCCAAATCGATCTCGTCCGAACCCTAAACCCCAAATCGAATTCGTCCGAACCCTAAGCCCCAAATCGATCTTGTCCGAACCCTAAACCCCAAATCGAATTCGTTCGAACCTAAGCCCCAAATCGATCTCATCCGAACCCTAAACCCCAAATCAATTTCGTCCTAACCCTAAGCCCCAAATCAAATTTGACAATCTGCAGTTATCTTGCGATTTGGGTCCTCATCGACCTCGAGTTCGACGCTCATCGTGAGTTCGTGTTCTTTCCTTCCTTTGACGATTGTGCGTTCGTGTGAAGATCTCGCTTGCGGGAGTCTCGGCATCTCAGCGGCGAAGCGATTGGCGTCGGGGACGACGACAGGGTCAACGACGGCGATGGCGACTCCTCCTCACGCAGGTATCGCTCTCTGCATTATAGCATTTTGTTGTTTTCCATTCTCCAATACTAGTGACAAATTAGAACATTGATGCGAAGTAAGTTATGGTTGTTTATTCATCCGGTGCATATGAAAAAGAGATGTTTTTGGAGATTGAAAACATCTCCTAAATCTCTCAAGTAAACACATTGCATTATGCAGAAGTTATTAATATGAAGACGTTATGAAGGAATCATAATATAGCTAATATACTTCTATTAGGTTCCTATAATACGAAGCCCAGACGAATGAGGGTGGCAACATCTGCATCAAGTAGCATAACTCCTAATGAGGTCAACTCGGAGCCAACATGTTATTGTGGCCTTCAATCGCCAATTCTTATGGCAAAGACAAAGAAAAACGCAGGAAGAAGGTTCCATGGATGTGCTAAGTTTGATAGTCCAAGTTGCTGCAATTTCTTCATGTGGGTGGATCCAAAGATACCAAATCATGTGAGGGACATGATAGTTGACCTCCTTGAAAGAAATCAAACATTGTCCGAATCAAGCCAATCGAGGGGTAACGGAGTCGAGGTGAGCTCATTGCTAGCTGAAATAAAGACTCAAAAGGCGAAAAATAGACGTTTAAAGGAGGAGCTTGCACAAGTAAAGAAAGGAAAGATGCTATATCAATCAGCATTCATTTTATGCATGTGTTATATCGCTATATTGGTTATGTATAATGTGAAAGTTGGTGGGAAATTTCTAAGTCTTCCATAGTACCTTCTATCTGAGTTTGTAATTTTGAACACTAGTTGTGGATAATGGAGATGTGAATGAAATCTGATGTGAGTTTGTAGTTTGCAAGACCGGTTGCTTGCCATGCGAGAAATTACTATCGCATTGCAAATTGTTGCTTGATTTGTGTGCTTGTCAATAGCACTACATGAGCTATTGCCCACCAGAATAAATTTGGAACTTCAAAAAATGGTGACAACTCCTTATTATGCAATCGAGATTGTTAATTGGTGATTTTTCATGATTTTAATAATGAGCTTGCCTCAAATGGAATGTGTAAAAATCAAGTGAAATCAAACGATCGCCTATAATACCTAAGTTACCTAATCAAATCTTCCATGAATCATCCAATGCGGGCCACAGAGACCACGTAGAGCAAAACCCCATCATATAAAATGAAAAATTAGCAATAAGAGGTGGTGGTATCGGTTACCATTAATGCCCCGATGAACTTGAGAAAATGTATGGGAAAGAAGATGACAAAAGCATTGGAAGAATGAAAATTCTGCATGGCCAATTTCAGTAATTACCTATTAACAATCCCGAAGAGTAATCACTTTCATGCATTATCCAAACCAAAACCAAGCATCCCACATAACTTGTTGAAACACGATTCATTGACAAAGCAACGAGGCTTACATTTTCGGTGCACAAAAGGTTTGTTCAACAAAATATGCACTTTCGGTGCGAAAAGGTTCTATGCACAAACGCTACACGTCTCATACAAAAAACTAGCTAATAATTGATATACCTAACAACACCAATTTCAGCAGACATATCAATCCAATATGATGGTCTCCGGTGGTCCAGTAGGTTGAGCCTTCACTTGATTCAGAATTCTGGCGCTTTTCCTTATATATGGTCTCGCAGTGATAGGCTTTGGAGGAGTTGTTGTAGACGAGATGACCGAGCCTGACGTTGTAATAGTGGCTTTGGCTTCATCGCAACATGCTTTCGAGGAGGTAATGTTGCGCGAGATGATTGAGATTGGGAACTTGCCTTGGGTTGTGATGGTGCCTTTCGCTTTAAACCAAGATGCTTCTGAGCTATTGTAGCCTTAGATGACTGATCTTCGGAATTGGCCTAAGGTTGCGATAGTAGCTTTGGCTTCAGTGCAACATACTTTGGAGGAGGTAATGTTACATGAGATGATTGGGGTTGGGAACTTACCTGGGGTTGGGATGGTGCCTTTCGCTTTAAACCAAGATGCTTCTTCTGAGCTATTGTAGCTTGAGATGACTGAGCTTGAGAACTGGCCTGAGGTTGTGATAGTGTCGTTGGTTTCATTGCAACGTGCTTTGGAGGAGGTACTATTGCATGATATGACTGATGTTGTGAAGTGGCCTTGGGTTGTAATAGTGGCTTCGGCGTCACCGCAATTTGTTTTCGAGGAGCTGCTGATATATGATATGACTAAGGTTGTGCACTGACTTGGGAATGCACCTTTGCTGTTGACGTAGCTCTTGTGACTACCCCTTTCTCCGGTAGGTTTACGATTCTTGCACCAATTGTATTAGGCTACATAAGAATGAGTATCTTTTTAGCTTAAGGAGATAAGTAATTGCTATTATAAAAATTTAAAAATATTACTCACCTTGCGAATATGAAGGTTTGTCATAGGGTTTGCATCAACACCCAACCCTATCATTTTCATCCTCTTGCCTTGTGATTCTCTCTGTATCATGCAATTTTCAATGGTAGGTCTTTTGAACTGAAATAATAGAAAATTCATTCAACATCATAACATAGTCACAATACATGTATACTTGGGGATTGAGGTATTACTCACCGGAATCTTTTCACGTCTATGCTTAGCCATTATATTGGCCGCTGCACCTTTGCCTTCCCTTGATCCGAACGAACTTCACCAAAAGCATTGGCCTCACCACTACATCCTCTAACATCAGCACTAGCATGAGCAGAAGCAGTGGCACTACATTCTCTTACATTTGCACGAGCACTACATTCTCTTACATTTGCACGAGCACTACATTCTCTTACATCTGCACTAGCCTGAGCAGAAGCATTACCATGCCCATTATTGTCTCCCTTTGAATTGGCATTTGCGAAGCATTGGCATGGCTTTTGAATCCTCCTTCAGCTACGCTTATCGTTGCTTTAGCTTTAGCCTGAATATATATTCAAAGTTACTAAATTGGAATCTTCATATACAAAACTTACAATAATGGTTAGATGACAACTTACTTGTCTTTTCGAGCCTTAGACCAGTGGAATTAGCCTGAGATTGAGCATAAGCTTCAGCTGTACTTGCATTGGCATCAGCACTGGATGTACATACATTGACCTGAGCATTGGATGTACGTACATTTGCAGAAGTATTGGATGTACGTACATTGGCCCCAGCATTGGCACGAGAAGCACATATTAAGTATTGATTAACAACATGTTAAAGTGACATGCCCAGCATTAAGATGATCGAGTTAGTTAAGGAAATACCTTTTTAAAGGACATCCCTTGTAGTTATGTCCAATTTGTTTGCAAGCAGAACAAGTCATTTGCTTACCCTCTTTAGTCATTCTATCACCTCTTACAAGCTCAATCGGTTGCTTTCTTCTACTCATTTTTGGCCTACCAGGCATGTTCTTCATTGGTGGGGGTTGAGGAGTTTCTTTATTGGTTTTATTCCAAAATTTCTGTCCTCTCATCGTAGGCATCATGAATTGATAAGCACTTAGATACTTTTCCTTGTTGAAGCACTCGGCTAGATAGTCGGTCGGATCATTTCTCTTATGATGTATTGCACAAATGACATGGCAACATGGAATTCCACTAAGTTCCCAAGCTCTACAAGAACAAGTTTTTAAATTCAAATCAACAACATATTTGTCACCACCTTACGTAATCTCATATCCTTCATTTCCATTCCATATCAAATGGCAATACCTACTAGCAGATGTATTCTCATGTAACTTACACATAATCCTTGGACCGTAATTTCTAGTCCACCTAGCACATCCATCCCTCCGAGTATGCATTCTATTCATAACCATGATTCTAATATCCTCCAGCATACTCACAATGGCCTTGCACCTAGCTTCCACACACTGCCATTGAACGCTTCACTCGATTATTATCAACGACATCACATTTAATATCGGTGTCAAAGAAGGCTTTGCACCAATGTTTTGGCTCAATACGGAATAAGTCATCATGACCTTCCCGAGTTAGTTCCTTCAACCTCTGTCTATGCATCTCGAAATCTGACATATTATTGCTCTTGACACATCTCCAAAATTGCTTCAGCAACTGTTTTCCTTTGTATTTTTGACCCCAGTTGGAATAAATGTGCCTTGCACACATCCTATGCTCTGCATTTGGCAACAGTTCAGCTACAGATTGGACAAGACCCTGACAATTACCGAAAAAAAGAAAATATATATGAAAACAGAAAGAAAAACATTGTAACGTCACAATCAATTTACAAATGAAAACAGAAAAAGAAAAGAAAAGAAAAGCATACCTTTTGTTGATCACTTATCAATGCCCATCCGTCACCATTACACATATCAAGGTCTGACTTCAACAATTCGATAAACCAAGTCCATGTGTCCTTATTCTCGATTCTTACCACTGCCCATGCCACTTGGATACATTTGATTGTTGCCATCCCTTCCGACGGCACATAACAACTCACCCTTGATCAAACCCCTCAAAAACATCCATCTAATCCAATGATCTTCCTACATCCAGCCAAAAAACCTTTCTTGCAAGCATCAAAGCAAATGTAAACCCTATCAAATACCGGTAGAGAATTTGGCCATGGCCTTTCAACTTTCAATTTAAAATTGCTTGATGGGCTTGCGGTGTAAAGCTCTCCCAAGTAGTCGTGCATCTGTGCATATTCCTTCTTGTAATTGCCTTGCAATTCCTTCAATACTTTCAGCTTTGTTCTCCTACACCGATTGAAAGTAACATTTACTCAAGTTGTTCTCTAACTAATTTCTTTAACTTTCAGGTGCTTTGATTTTAGGCATTGCAGAAATGAGAATCTTGAAGTGCTTAGCTAAATAAGTGCTAGACACTCTCTTATTCTCGAAAGTGATACGCATATATCTTTGATTTACATACCTTCTCAAATGAAATGACCCAGTTTTTCTATCAAGAGCACCATAGATCATCCGGTTACAATTGTTCTGGCCACACTGGCTCTTACAACACTTTTGTGTTCTTAGTGTATTTGATTGCTCTTTGCTCGGCCACAGAATACTTCAAAATTGCATTCTTGAACTCAGTTGCATCATCAAATGTCATGCCAACAATAAATTCTGGATTTGTACCACTTTGATCATATGATGGGAACCTACTTCTCCTCCTTGAAATAACATCAACCTCTTCACCACCCTCATCATTTAAAATTGATTGAAGACTGTCTTCCTCATCTGAATCAGCATACTCTGTTTCGTACCCAGAATCATCTAACGATTGAGTCTCATCCACAGTCGGTGGTTGGGAAGTACTAGTTGCCTCTCTAGAATTTAAAATTTGGAGCCTATGTCTTGCTGAAAATTCAATTAATTTTTCCTTGCTTCAACCGGTTCAAAGTCATCATCATCACTCGCCTCTTCCATATCCACCAAATTATGTGCATCATCATCCTCTTCCTCATCTAGATCCCTATTGGCAACTCCAGCCCGATTCTCGTCATCATCGGTATTTCTAATCACATTAGACATACCTCCGGTTTCCATCTCAACACCCCCATCTCGGCTCCTGCCTTTTCATTATCAACATGCTCAACATATAGTGTAATATTTTCAGATGAGATGATGATAAAATAGATCCATCACATCGGTGTTATCCCATAAATACCTAAGAGTTACTCCGTCTACAAGAGTCTTATTTCCAGGAACTCTGTAAAAGAGTTTCTCTACTCTACACACACCCAAAGCCTCAATAGCTTCAATTATATTAGACAACGAAGGCTTACTTAAACTTATTTCAGCAACATCAGCCCTTCCACCTATGTATTCCAATGGTGGGCCACCTTTAAAGTTACCTCCATAGCGAAACAGTGACATAAACTTTGTTCTCGGCCATTGGACCTACAAGGGAACGAGAAACAAAAAGCGAGCACTTTCAATCATCAAATTATTGAAGCAATGTTCAAGTTCTAAATTGAAAATATTTTTATAAAAGACTAACAATCAATATAGAAACAGCAAATTAGCATAATCCGTTTTACAACCACAATGCAACTACATGATCAATACTGAGAGCAATGTTCTAATTTGCTACAATGTTATAATTTATCGCAAGAATTGAAAAATGCAAAACAACTATAACGCAGATAGTAAAATGCCGCTATAATGTAGAGAGTAAAACACCTTTGCAAAACAAAACAAAAAAAATGGTAATATTACTATGACCTACCCAAATCTTGTAATGTAGAGAGTGATACCTGCATGAGGAGTCACCATCGTAGTCCCCTGATGCCGCTCGCTCCGCCGTTGAGGACGCCGAGATGCCCACAAGACATATCTTTGCATGAACTCGCAATCATCAAAGAAGAGAACATAAAGTTGATGTGTGTCAAACTCGAGCTCTCGAACTCCAAATAATGAAGAACCGAGGATGCTAAGCGACATCGTTTTACATAATGCGAGAGATTAAAGCACTTTTGCAAAACAAAAAAACTCGTAGCATTACCAGAGAGAGATACCCAAATGTTATAATGCAGAGAGCGATACCTGCGTGAGGAGGAGTCGCCATCGTCTTCGCTGACCCTGTCGTCGTCCCCGACGCCAATCGCTTCATCGCTGAGATTTCCAAACTCCCGCAAAGAGGTCTTCACATGACCTCGCAATCGTCAAAGGAAGGAAAGAACACGAACTCACGACGAGCGTCAAACTCGAGGTTGATGAGGACCCAAATCGCAAGAGAACCGCAAATCATCAAATTTGAGGCTTAGGGTTCGGATGAATTCGATTTAGGACTTACGGTACGGAGGAATTCGATTTGGGGCTTAGGGTTCGGACGAGTTCGATTTGGGGCTTAGGGTTCGGACGAGTTCGATTTGGGGCTTAGGGGATACTCGGAAAGCGAAAGAATACGTAGAGATGGAGAGGGGAGGGAGAACACGACGGTGAAGAAGACGTACGGACGGAGGGGAGACGATGTCGTGGTGAAGGAGAAAGGAGGAGACGACGTCGTGGTGAAGGAGACAGGAGGAGACGGCGTTGTGGTGAAGAAGAAAGGAGGCGACGGCGTCGTTCGCATGCGTGGCTTTTTTTTTAAACTATTCGCAACGGAGGAGAGAGAAACGATTAAAAAAAGCCACGCGGGGGCCACGTCAGCTTTTTCCGTTAAGAAATTAGACGGCGTCGATTTTAGGACTCGTTTGAAACATTTTGACAAGTTGTAGGACTGAAATGCACTTTTTGCAAGTTTTAGGATTGAAATGCACTTTCGTGATAAGTTGTAGGACTTCTGGAACACTTATCCCAAAAAAAAAAGGTTCGACAAATTAGGGGGCATGAAAAAGCAGTGTACCTGGTAAAAGCAAGGTCAATGCCCGTCAAGAAGAGAGAGAGAGAGAGAGAGAGAGAGAGAGAAAGCCAAAATGCTGCATCTTATGTGAAAAAATTTATCAAAGTCCAAGTGCCTGAGTAAAAAAATCATCGCAAGTGCAAAGGAAATTAGAGAAGAGCAAACCTCCATATAGAAATGGTTAATCAAGGGACTTTCGAGATGCGCTCTGTTTCAAAAGCCAAGTGACTTTGAAAGATCGAATGACACGGTCATGATGCTATGATGATCACTGACTCTTAAAAACCCCTTTGAAAATGTTAAGCCTTTCAAGCCTTTCCCGAGCCAACATTACAACCCTCTTCCGAAGTCTCTTCTGATTGGGATGGTTCGAGTGAAAATGAGAATGCCACAAAAAAACTATTGCTTGAAGAAGTGGAAGTAATCCTATCTTGTCTTATCTTTCAAGTTCTCGACTTGTAAACCCGACGAAGATAGCAACAAGTGTTCCCCTATTGGCCTCAAAGCAATAATTCCTTCATGTAAGCCCTAAACGAGCCTATATTGCGGCTTTTTTAAAAGACCTTTTTGATCAATCATACTATGCTCATCGCAAATGTTTCTAAAAGCCTTTGATCTAGGTTATGTGAGATACCCTCAGTAACCAGTTATCTCCCACATGAACGGATGGGATCAAGCAGCCATTTTATCAAAAGTGCATGAGAAGCCCTTTTTGACAAGAAGCTCTAGTTTGGCATGCTTAATGAGCCTTGTTCACAAGTCGCGATCATCTTGATAAGAACTTGACTCCTAGAGAATTTGATGATTAATGATATATCCACAAGCAATATGACAATTTTGCGCCACATGATGTCGATTGAAATCAAATGTTTTTTCCAAAACAGTCGGACTTAGCTTGATTAGCTTGTTCAATTAATGCTACAATATTGCCAATACGTCTCGTGATGACTTCTCTAATGACATTCACTCAAGTTGAGTTTGACAGGATTCCTCAGTGAAGCCATGCAGTTTTTAAAGGGGTTAGCGGGTGCCTCCCTAAAAATCAAGGGTTCATGGTCAGCCTTAAACCATGACATCTCCAAAGGTTCATGGTTAACCTTAAACCATGCCATCTCCAAAGGTTCATGGTCAACCTTAAACCATGTCATTTTCTTGTGACCCGGTGGGCTTCTGTAGCCCGGAGTCTTCTTTTTCCCCATTCTTATGACCCGGTGGGCTTTCCGTAACCCGGAGTCATTCAACCCCATTTTTATGACCCGGTGGGCTTTCCGTAGCTCGGAGTCCTTCAACCCCATTCTTATGACTCGGTGGGCTTTCCGTAGCCCGGAGTCCTCCAACCCCCTTCTTATGACCCGGTGGGTTTTCCGTAGCCCGGAGTCCTCCAACCCCCTTCTTGTGACTCGATGGGCTTTCCGTAGCCCAGAGTCCTTCAATCCCCTTCTTGTGACCCGGTGGGCTTTCCGTAACCCGGAGTCCTTCAACCCCCTTCTTATGACCTGGTGGACTTTTGTAGCTCGGAGTCTTTCTTCCTCTTACTGACAAGACGCACTTTCATAATTATGAGTCATTTCCATCGATCTAGTACGTGCATATGCACCTAGGGTTTTTCTACCATCGAAATAATTTAGGTGTCTTCTGTCTTTGAATGCAACCTCTGCGAGACTACATTCAAAGAGGGGCAGCTGTTGACACCTAATTTTTTTACCCAAATTAATTAATTTAGAGTAGTGTTAAAGGTTAGGAATTAGTCACAAAAAGAGTTATTATTAAAAAAAAAAAGAGTTCAAAAAAATATAAAAAAAATAAAAAAATGGTCGGGTTGGGCCAGATTCAACCATGGCCTGACCCGCCTCTCTCTCTCTTTTCTTCCCCTACACACTGGGCCTGGCCTAATCCCCTTGCTCTTCTAACCGGCCCAGCCCTTTTTTCTTTTCTTCTATTGGTCTTCGCTCGAAGACTTGCAGGAGACAAGGCGGTGGGGAGGGCAACGAAAATAGGCGTGGCAAAGGATCGGTGGCGAGCGGCGTGATCCGCGAGTCGGGGGGTGCAATCCAGCCGGCAAGCTAACAGTTGCAGGAGCCATACGCGCTTGCTGGCCTGGCATAAAAACCGGAGAACAGAATCGACATGGAGGGAGGATCCGGAACAAGAAAGGCAAAAAAAAAAGAAAACACCAAGAGAAAAACATAGGAAGAAACCAGAGAAGAGGACCGGTGCGAGGAAGAGAGGATCCCTCTGAACGATTGACCACTGCCATAGATCGTTGCCAAAGTCGCCCCTCGCCTCCAACCCCACCGGAGCTCAGTAGACCGCAACACAGAGAGAGGCGAAAAGGGAGTTCAAAGAGGATAGACCGAACCAGAGAGCTCGAGGGAGTAGCTTGTTGTTGCAGGAGGTCCATCCGCCCGCCGTCATCCGCCGTAGCCCACCACTAGAAAAGGTAGGTCTCCCGAGCCCCCTTGGTCTCGTTTCTGGAAAACACGCAAACCAAACTCGCGGCCGACCGATTCGCGTGAGCTCCGGTCCATGTCGCTTTTGCGCTTTGCCCTTGTCTTCTTTATACATTATTTTCGAAGACTCTTAAAGCGTATTAGACGCTCGGTTGAGCTGAAATCCTTCGAATTTGGTAGCGCCCAGTAGCTGTTTGACAAAATGCCTCACTGAAAGTGTCGAATCCAACCCTCGACCGGTTCGGTTTTTGGTTTATTTTTGTGTTGCTCTGGGTTATATTGTCGTCACGAATCGCTCTTGTCGTTTTCCTAGCTTTTGGGTAGATTCCTTCGCGCTGTTTGGTTGAGATGGAGCGCGCGCCTTGCCGAGGTCTACCCAACGCCTCTCGGAACGCCGGTTGACTAGCGGCCGGCGATGCCCGGCGTCGGTCGGACAGAACCACCGACGTCAGGCGGTGGCCCGGCGACTTCATATAGGGCAGTCACCTCTCGCGGCATTGTCGGCATCGGACCGGCGGAGGAGCTGCGAAGCTTCGGCGAGCTGCGGTTGGGGAAGAAGAAGATGCCCTAAGGAAAAGGGGGCAGAAGAAAAAATTAAAAAAATAAAAAGAGAGAAAAGAAAACACAAAATGGCTGAAACTAAAAAATAGGAAATGGGCTTCTCTTTGGGCTGGTTTTCATTTCGTGGGCTGAATAGATTGGGCTGAAAATAGATATTAAAAATGGACCCTTAGGTGGGTCAAGTAAAAATTCGAGATGGGCTTTGGGCGAAAATTGCCTTCATTTCTTTTTTTTTTTTTTTAAATTCGTGTGGTTTTTTTAGTGGGACGAACCTGGGTCCGTCGGAGACCGACCCGAATCCTGAGCCGAGCTGAACCGGGTCGGGTCGACCGGACCCGGCCGGTTCGCCCATTTTTTTTTTTTAAAATTAAAATTAAAAAATTTAAAAAATTTAAAAGAAAATAGGAAATCCTTTTAAAAAATCGAAAATTTAAAATTTTAAAATAATCGAAATTTTTTTTGAGAGAATTAAAAAAATTAATTCAAAAAATTAAATTCAAAAAAAAAATTCAAAAATTCAAAATTTTCAAAAATTAAAAAATGATAGAGTTTGGTTAGGAAATGTTAGGTGTTGTCGTTTTAAGTGTAATTATGCATTTATTTTGATTACATCGCATGTTTAGATTGTATATCTTGTTATGTTCAATGGTATGTGTGTAAACTTATGGTGATTAGGACATTGTTAGCTATGATTATTGGTGGATGTGTTTAATGGTATTTGTGTAGTCATATGGTATGTTTAATAGTACATGTTTAGATTACACTCGTATGATCACTTTAATATGTTTGTGGATGAGTAAAATCAATTCAAACTGCTTGACAAAAAATCATTTTGTTAAAATGAACAAGATTAGGTACCGGAAGGGCATTAATTGACCAATTATTGTAATCAAGTTCTCGACCCTAGATTCTCTAGTAGCGTAGGAAGTGAGATACACTCCCATGCCTCACTTGGTCTCTAGTCGACCCCAATAGGCTAGTGGAGACTCCTTTTGCGCAAAATTCATAGGAAATATCCAAATGTCACGCGGGGTATGGGCTTGGGAGAGCTCACGCCTAATCATGGGCCTTAGGCCCGTCCTTTAGTAATATCCCTAAACATGTTCCCTCCCCCAAGGGTAGGTCGCGACAAGTTCCATGCGCCACATATGTAATCTTGGGTCCAAGTCGGTGGGCGCGTAGCTCGTTTGGAACGTCGGGGTGGATCATTCTTTGGAGGTGAGTGGTCTTCTGGAGTCTCGAAGTGAAACGAGTTGTTTGTATCCACATCATCAGAACATTGGTCTATCACTTCCATAAGAGGAGTTTGTTTCATGGTGGACTTAGATGCCGGAGAATTACTTGTGTTCTTTGATGAAGGAAGGAAAACATATCCTGGATTGTCGAAGACTTCCTCAATATGAGAAGTAAGAGAATGCCCCTTGTCCGTGGTTGATTCTTGTGTAGTGAATGAAAAGACATTTTCCTGGAACACGACGTCTCTGCTAACAAAAAATTCTTCTGTAGATGGATCAAATACTCGCTATCATTTTTGGAGATTAGGATGTCCCATGAATATGCAGCGGCGAGCATGAGGACCCATCTTATCCCTAAGTCCTATTATTGTGGCGTAGCATAAACACCCAAAAACCTTCAGATGGCTCAACTCTGGTTTCTTGCCAAAAAGTAATTTCAAGGCCCGTGCAACTTCTAATAGGTGGCGATGCTTCCGTTCCACTACTCCATTCTAATGTGGTGTATAAGTACATGGACTTTCATGTAATATCTCTTGAGAAGAGAATAGAGCAGCACATTCATGATTGAAAAACTCTCTTCCATTGTCTGTTCAGATCCGTTGCACAGTTTTTCCAAATTGAGTCTTTTACAAAGAAAGGAAAGTTCCCAAATTGGATTAAACTTGATCCTTAGATTGTATGAGAAAAATCCATGTGGCTCTAGAATAATTGTCCACAATGGTGAGGAAGAATCGAGACCCATCATGGTTCGGTGTATGATATGGTCCCCAAACATCAATATGAAGTAATGAAAAAAATACTATTTGCACAACTTTTGCTCAATGAAAAGGGAACACGTGATTGCTTTGCAAGCGAACAAACATGACATTGAGGATAAGAAAATGAAGAACTATGGCCCATTCTGGAATGTAAAATAAAATTTTCATTTGGTAGTCAAATTACACAATGATTTCTTATTACAAGGAATGTTAGAAAAATCAAGCTCCTTGGATGAACTATTCCAAAAAAATAACCCTTCAAAGAGGTTACCCTAGCTCATCAGTTTGCCAGTCGAAAGGACTTGAAAGAGACAGGTATCGACATTGAAAAGAACTCGGCATGAATTTTCCTCACAAGCTCTAGACACATAAATAAGATTAAATTGAAAACTCGGGACATAAAGGACATTCGTGAGAATAATCTGAAGGCTAAGATTGATTGTCCTTGTTATAGTGACATGGGTAATGTTTCCATTTGACAATTGGACAATAATGGGACTATCCAGTTTTTCATGAATAATAGAAAACAGACCTTTATCACATGCAACATGATCCTTGGCTCCCAAATCAATAATCCAGGCATTTCTTGATATTGTATTTATCAAGCTATGAGAAATACCTGTGAAACTGCTTCCTTTGTTGGGAATCTCCAATTTCTGTAAGGTCTGCAGCAATTGTTGATATTGCCCATGATTGACGGGTTGATTTGCATCTGCTGATCTAGTAATTTGATAGGTTGCTGCTAATATTTCATTTCCCCTTTTTTCTTTTTCTCTAGGTTGACTGTGTAACTTCCAGCAATTTTCGATTGTGTGGTGGGGCTGCTTGCAAAATTCACAGAATAATTTCCCTTTATTTTTTGAATTTTGCCCATAATTTCTTGAAAAAGAACCACCGTCAAATCCCTTTGATGCAAAGCCATCTCTGCCGTTCAATTCTGCAGATCGCGGGCGCCCTTGGAGCCGTCAAATGGTGGCAATCGATCCTGGCCGCCGAATCCAAAGCCTTTAAAGGCTTGCTGTTTGCTAGAAACCCTAGTGCCGCACGCTTTTCCTCTCTTTTTAGGGTTTTCGACCCTCTTTCTCCTCTTGCTGCCAGTGCCATGCTCTCGGTTCCCTTTGTCTCCAACGAGGTAAGGTGTTGGCTTTCTTCCTGCACCGCCAACTAAAAGATTCGGCCAAGGGGAGGTGCAAGCTCTATTATTAAGATTTGCGACCTGAAATTGAGGTAAGAATCGTTCAAAATTAAGAGAAACCGCGTGGCTTTTTCCCGGTCTTTCATGGCCCTATATTGCTGAAGGGTCGCCTAGGCCCTTCTTGCTTTTCCTCAGCCGCTTCCAGCTCATTTCAAAGAGCTGAAAGCTTGTTGAAGCATGCCATTATGGACATGTTTCCCTACTTTAGCTTTGTGAGAGCTTGATGCAGTGAGAAAATCTTTGCCCGATCTAACTTCCCGTACATTTCCTTGATGCTTTCTCAAATGGCTTTCGAGTCTTATGTGGTAGGCAGACCAGCTACGATCTCGGGGCTTATGCAATTTCCTATCTAAGTCCTTACTAACTGATTACATTTTTTCCATTGACATGCCATTTTTTCGTCAGTTGAGATTGGGATACTTCTGTCGATGAAACTGTCCTTGTCCTTCGTGACAAGCGCTCGCTGAAAATCTCGTGCCCAATTCGAGTAATTTTATAATCCCTTGAGAAGGTGGTTGATGAGCCGCAACTCCAGTCCATCGGTAGTGGAGACGTACATCGAGTTGTTGAGTTCTAGATGAGAGTGCTAGTATGAATACCTAGAGGGGGTGAATAGGTGTTTAAAATAAATCTTGGCAAATATATGCAGAATAAAATAAACTTCAAACAAAATAAAGGAGCTAGGGATGAGAATAAGAACACAAGGTTTATAATGGTTCGGCTTAATCCAAACCTACGTCCACTCTCCCACGCTAACATCCTTCTTGGCTAGATTCCACTATGCAATCAACAAAAGATTACAACTTTGAGTGCAAACACTTAGTAGTAGATCACACTATCTCACTAAGTCACTCTTTTGATATTTCTCTCACGATCACAAACGTTTAAGCTCACAAGAGACAAGTATATGATCGAAGGTTGCTCAGACTTTGGAATTATAAATTCTTCGCTCCGTCTCTTACTTTCTTATCGATCCTTCATATCCTTAAATACTCATCCACTTCCAAACTAACCGTTGGATAGTATCTTGAGGATCGTCTTCCAATATACCCATTGGACAGCTCTGTATCTAGAAGATTTGGTAGCTGTTGAGTGACAAAGGTAGAATCCCAAGTTGATTCCGATCGTCCATACAAATAGAATCTTAGTTTCCATAAGTAGAGCTTCTTTGTATAGAAAGCTCTTGTCTTCAATATTCAATTGTCAATCAATTAGATTGAGTCAATCAAATTAATCTTGATGTGGAATTCAAACCAGATCACTAGCCGTTATATGATTGGGCTTGTATTATGTTATGTCGAATCTGGATGTAAAGTCTAAGAGCCATAGACTTTACAATCTGAGTCTGAGTGTAATAAACTTTACAATCTGAGTCTGAACATATTCTGCTTCAGCATAGAGTCTGTCTTCTAATTCAGTTTCAGCATAGAGTCTATCTTCTGGTTCTTCCAAGTATAGACTTTGATAATATCATTTACACATTATATCATCTGCATAGCCTATTACTTAACCATCAAATACATTAGTAGCTTTTGATTTATTTTGTCATCTTCAAAACATCATAAGGGATTTCCCTAACACTAGGCGACCCATGGCGGCTGCAAAGGGGAATGGCAAAAAGCCGAGTGGAGGGATTTGTAGTTTGACCCAAATGTAACCCGCCCGATACTCCTATATTCGATTCGCTTGGCCCATTAGGGTTTTCGCCCACACTAGATGACCCAGATCTTTCTGATGCCCCCCTGCTTATGGTTGGTGGGCCATCATCTCTCTGCGTCTGGACTCTTGAAAAAGAAAAGTTTGAGTTGGGCCCATAATACATGGGAACCAGCACCCATTGGTATGGAAGGCCCGAAGTGGGTTGCCTTGGATTGAGTTGCCACTAGAGAAATGGCCCTATAATGGGTTGACTTTGGGCTCCAACAGTTGTGTTTCGCATGAGGTCCTACACCTCTAACATAGGTGTTTCTATAGGGACATGTTCATCGGCCATGGCGGTGGTAAGATTCCTCTCCTTCCTTCATTTGTATAAAAAGAAATTCAAGAGACTGATTCCTACATTGGAGTGCTAACGTTGTTTTGCAGGTTAGCTTGTTTCTTCCGATTGGCAATCAGAGGGAGCGAAAGCAAAAAGAGACTCACAATTGTGCTTTGATACCATGAAAGAAGATGAAGGCAAGGAGAGAACACAGAGAAGAGTGTGGGAAATTTTATGTATTTCATTGTATATCTGTCTCAATGTACAAGGATGATATTATAGTACAAAACATGTACAAGAAAAGGCAACTAAATTATCTATGAATCAGATTTGATATTAATTGATCCTGAATAATATCTAGAAGATATTGCGTATCTTCCAACAACTAAACATTTTTATATAATTTTTTTTCTTAGACAAAATGTTTGCACTGTTGCCTAAATTATATAAAATATTTTCATTTAAATCTCTTTTCTAAATCGATACAAAAGATATGTTATCTTCTTATTACCTTTTAACTTTTGGTCTTTGTAGCAATCAAGATTGTTCCATTTAAGTAAGTTTTAACACATGATTTTTGTAATAGTGTTTTGCTGGAATTCTTTTCCACGACAATATTTATTTAACCAGAAGTCATTCTTCGGTTTTTATCAAAGGAAATGGGTTTTGCGCTAACTTCATATAGGAAATATCCAAGTAAATGACAGAATCAATAGCTTTGCTTTAGAGAAAACTATATAATTGCAAACCATTCTGGAATTTAATCAACGACAATTTTGGAAAGTGTAATTGTTGCAATCGAACTAGACATAGATAAACCCTCCTAGAATTTAATCAATAAAAAAGCTTGAGAATGTAAAAACATCATGTTGGAATTTGATCGATGACGTAGATTTAGAAGCGACAATTAAAAAAGATACCTAAATTTAATTGATGATGTGAGTCGAGAAAGTGAAAATACATTGTTGGAAAGTGAAAGACTAAAGGATAGTAAATTTGTTAGATTTGGGTGAGGCCTCTAAAGAGTACGATGTGGCTAAAACTTACGGTTGTCAACAAAGGTTACAAAAGGAAGTCCCAAATAAAAGTTAGGATTAATATCTTGAAAAACTCCAAACTAGTACTCTTATGACAAATTTACTAAAAACTAATTTTTTGACCATAAAAAATCTCAATTTAGTACACATTTGACAAATTTACCATAAACTAGTATACTTGCGACAAATTTACCCTGTGTTAGTTTTCATTAAATTTTACTATCAAATTAGTGAACTAGTATACTTGTTTAGGATTTTACTATTTGCCTATTACAATTGTACCATTTTTATGATTTTTTGTGGTATTAACTAATTTAATAGATGGTATGTTTGTCACAAATATACTAATTTGGAGTTTGTGACAATCGAACAAATTAGTTTTGAGTAAATTTGTCATAAATGTACAAGTTTGGGGGTTTTTAGGGTATTAATCCTAAAAATTGTAAATGGAGATTATAAATAGAAATTACAAATAGGTACATTGACAGTTATATTGACTCCATTACTTTGACGGTTTCTTCAACTCTACTATCTTGACGGTTGATTTATTCCACTAGGTTGACGATTACTTCTTGGATGGTTGCGATCGACAGCAGCGGTAGTAGCGTTCGGCGGCAAGAAAGAAAAAAAAAAAAAAGCAACTTATTTTTAGAAATTAGTTCTAGGAATAAGAAGTCACTTTTTCATTCTAAATCTATTCCTTGACTACTTTTTTATTTTGGAAATTAGAAAAATAATACACGTTAGTAAATGGATTTATATTCTCTTTTGGTTTCAAGAACTGAAATTGAGAAAAATAAAAACGTTGCTAAACGTTTTTAATGTCCAGGCCCACCGTCCAGGTCCATCGTCCGCATCCGCTGCGGCACGACCCGCGCTGCATATCTTCTCCTCCAATTCCATCGTAGCCCGGACCGACGAAATCACATATCGCCCACCGCCACCGCAGGTTCGTTCCTTGTTCCGTCTTCGTTCTCTTGTATTGCTTTCTCTCTTTCTCATGCTCATGAGATGGAGTCCTTGAAGTTCGACTGATGGAACTGTTTTCGTTTGGTTTCGTTTTTCGCCGGCGGGTTAGAATTCTGGGGAGTCGAAACATCGTGGGGCTAGTTGTTTGGTTCGCAAGTCGGGTGGGCTAACGTCTTAGGTTCGTTAACTGCGGCGTAACTGTCACGCCCTCATGGTGTTTGAGGAAATGTCTCAGAGACAATGAATGAAGGTTTGTGTTCTAAGGCGTGAGAAGTGCAGGTATCATGTGCTTTGAACTGGCGGTGGGATGTCGATCTCTTAAAGCACGACGCTAAGGCGTGTTCTTTTGTAGTACACGGGCATGTATCTTTTAGAAGATGGATCAGCCACCATTTGTCCAATGATATGCATGTTTTAGTTCTTTGGCCCGTTTACATGTTGGTCAAGATGCGAATCAGGGGTTCTATGATCAGAGTCGCACTGTTCTCATATTGACAGTAATGCTAGCATCGGTGTGACCTCATTGCCAGCAGACATTCTAAACTATTCCTTTTGTTTTATTGCAGTTCACTAAACGCTCTTCCGAAGACCCAAAAGTTAGTTTGCCCTAAAAGTTCGTCAACGATAACTGTCCTGAGGTCTCAAAGATGTGTTGGTTCTGTATCTCCTTTTTCATCTTTAAAGATTAAGTATTTCCCATGTCAGCCTCTAGTGCTTGAGGGAAGTTAAGCAGGGATTGAGTTTTACATGCTTCTTGAGGTTGGTTTTCCAAAATTCATATAATTATCAGAGGGATGGTTTTGTTGAAGATGCCGATGTTATCATCGACACGACTGCTGCTTCTGTCCTCGCCGTGCCAGAAGCTATCCTCTCTTTCTAAGGCTGCTTGTTTTCATGGGAGTGGACAATTGCTCCGTCATGTCAAAAGTAACCAAGGACCTCTTACTCTTGCAAGCCTTGATCCTAAGATTGACACTGGTAAAACAAATAGGGGCAAAAATAAAAAAATTAAGTTTGAGACTTCTTCTACAAAAGAAAAAATGGGTGAAGTGCAGCCTCTTAGTAGCAATAAATTCAAGTCAGTTGCTACTAGAAAATCACTTGAATCAGCACTTAGTCCATTTAATGCGAAATCATTTTCAGAGCTTGGCTTGCCAACATTATTGTTAGAAAGGTTGGAGGCTGAAGGGTTCAAGGTTCCAACTGATGTTCAAGCTGCTGCAATTCCAACCATTCTTAAGAATCACGATGTTGTCATTCAGTCTTACACTGGTTCAGGAAAAACATTGGCGTATCTCCTCCCCATACTTTCTGAAGTAGGTCCGCTAAGGAGGAAATCTCCTGATTGCAAGGATGAGCAGGGGAAGAAAATGGAGATTGAGGCTGTTATCATAGCTCCATCTAGGGAGCTAGGAATGCAGATCGTGAGGGAGTTTGAGAAGCTCTTGGGACCTTCTGATAAGAAAGTTGTTCAGCAGCTTGTGGGGGGTGCAAATCGTTCTAGGCAAGAAGAAGCTCTGAAGAAAAATAAGCCAGCTATTGTTGTCGGTACACCGGGCCGGATTGCGGAAATTAGTGCTGCCGGAAAGCTTCACACCCATAATTGTCGTTTCTTGGTCTTGGATGAAGTTGACGAGCTTCTTTCATTTAACTTCCGGGAGGATATGCATCGAATATTGGAACATGTAGGGAGAAGATCTGGCATGGATGTACGAGAGCCCAAAGGTCCAACGGTAAGGCGGGCAGAACGTCAGACTATATTGGTTTCTGCAACTGTGCCGTTCTCTGTCATAAGGGCCGCTAGGAGCTGGGGAAACTATCCGCTGCTTGTGCAAGCAGAAAAAGTCACGACGCTCGATTCGGCCCCAATATCCGAACCTGTCAATCTGTCAAAGCCTTCGTTAACTTCAAGTAAAACCTCAAATTTGCAGGGTCAACCAGCTGTTACAAGTCTACCTCCCTCTTTGAAACACTATTACTGTGTCACAAAGCTACAGCACAAGATTGACACAATGAGAAGGTGCATCCATGCGCTCGATGCCAAGTCCGTGATTGCTTTCATGAACAACACTAAGCAGCTGAAAGATGCTGTTTTTAAGCTAGAGGCCCGTGGCATTGATGCTGCAGAGTTGCATGGTGCTCTGGGTAAGCTTGTTAGATCAACGACTTTAAAGAAATTCAAGAATGGCAATTTGCGTGTGCTGGTGACAAATGAGCTTTCAGCAAGGGGTTTGGATGTAGCTGAATGCGATCTTGTGGTTAATCTGGACTTACCAACAGACTCCATCCACTATGCTCATCGTGCTGGCCGCACAGGGCGGCTTGGTAGGAAAGGTACTGTAGTTTCAATATGTGAGGAGCCTGAAGTATTTGTTGTCAAGAAACTGCAGAAGCAGCTCGGGGTTCAGATTCCTGCTTGTGACTTTGTAGAGGGCAAGCTTGTCATGACAGGGGAGGAAGAGAGGACTTTGGAGCACATACGATAATGGGTTTTTGTTTTTTCCTCCTACAAGCTTAGCAGATAGTCTATTGGAAATTGTAATGGTTAACAGGTTCCTTCTTTTGTCTACTAAAAGTGATGCACACCGTTTCATAGCACAATTTTGAATTGTGTTAGTTGAATGATATTATCTTCAAATGGAAATATAGGATGGATGGACTGCTTTTATGGCTAAGTTACTAATTCGCCGTGATTCTACTTTGATAATTTTCTGATTACTTCGTGAGCATTTGACTGACAGCTTCAGTCTGACTGACAATTTATGTGGTTTATTTTCTTGCTGGTACGTAATACTTATTACTAATTGGTGATTATATATGCTAATGATCCTCTAGAATTGCCTATAGTGTTGTAGATGCCTTTATAATTAATTGTCTACCAAAAACAGAGTTGCTTCAAGAGGTCAGACCTCAATTCACCCGCGAGCAGACTATTCTGTTTCATCCAACGCAACACAAATACCAAAAAGCATCACCAAATAATTCTCTTACAAAGCTTGTAACCTGACAACAGAGCACAGGTTGCTGTAATCAGGAAGATTACAAAAGACATGCTAATGGATATAACAGATGCTCTCCAGAGTGGTGTTGCCCTTTCCGTCTGTTGAATTGCTTGTACCCCCAATGAAGAACTCGAAATGAGAAGGTAAGCCACCAGCTGCATCATGCAGTAAGATGTCGGCCTTAAAATTGCCATTTGGAAACTAAGAAAAGCAGGTTTGTTGACGGAGCAAAGCAAAAGTAAGAAACTGACTGAGACCTGTCAACAAAGGTCCATTACCTGATCAAGGATAAAGCTAAGGTAGTCTGAAAACCTGTCTGAGATTAGAATCCCCCTATAGGAAATATCACAGACACCTTTGAAGAGCTGAAAGGCTGAGTAAACGAAAGCCACAACGGTTATCATGAAGCAATACCTGCGAGGAAGCAACGGGGGGAAAATAAATTGTGAGCATCTTGTTGCCTTCAGCGCATGAAAAGGAGTGAAATGCGGACTCAGCAACAGGTTCTGCGACGAATAAGCTGCAAACTCTTTCCATGCAAATTTTTATAGCACTTTGAGAGAGTTCTTCTTACATCAATTCAGGAAGCTGGCTGAAGCTGGAAGGAGATTGACCTCTCTTCTTTGGCGGGGTCGTCAGCACAAGAGCTGAGACGAAAGACAGAAGCAGCGCCATGAATCGGAGGAAGAGACAAGAGAGCTCAATCGGCGGCGCGCGCTCCACCGGGTAGAGGTGACTGAGAACGCAAACGGCGAAGGTGTCGGGAGGTGCTGGGCGAAAGCAGCAGGAGATGTGCCGGCCATTGAGGGAGAAGCAATCACCATGTCATCCTTCAAAGAGAGCTCTTGATGGGTTGATTCCTTTCAACTGCCCCGTTCTTGCAATGAAGGTTCCTCAAACTTCAACTAAGATGTTGGGGATGGGGCCCTCTAGACCATAGAGTTGACTTACTATGAGCTTCATGTTAGCGTCAGCCTGTCCTCATCTCAGCGTAACAGCTAACAATTTCCTTAAAACTTCGAAGAAAGTGCCTTCAGAAGTCCAAGCTCCATCAAACTCTGTCGCATGCAAAAATCTCTCGGCATCTTCTGAGAAAAATTTGGCTCTTTTAGACCCCTTATTTTGTCTGTCATTTTAGTCTTGTTTCATCCGTGCATGCCGTGGAGGAGATAATATTTCTCTTACGTCCACCAATTACAGGAAGATGAGGCAGGTGACGCCCGAGGAAACATGCTTCACGTCAACTATTTTTTATTGGCCAGCCATCCTCATTTTATATTACAGCACTAATAAAGAACGGCACACTTGCTATCGACAAGCAATAAGCAAGTAACAAGAGGATGGCTTGACCATCTGTCATCTGACTCATTTGATACTAGAACGTGTACAATTTGGGATTAATAAAATCTCATCAGTCGTCGTATGGAGCACCAAACTTTCGAGTGCATCACATGCCAAACATGCTAACGAGCTCGTGTTCAAACAGCCGTGCAAGTAATAGCTAGAAGGCAAAAATCGTACTCTTTCTTTGGGGTATATTCAATTTCATTCTTAATTTCAAGGTAAGACAGAACACCCACAATCTCCACCGATCGAATGGGAAAATTGTAAGTTCTACATAACCATATCGAAAATTCAAAAAGTGATTCGATTCTTATTCTCTAATTCAAGTGTTCTTTGCCAACAACATTGAATTCACCTCTTTGGTGATCTCTAAAGACGGAAAATTGCTAGATGGTATATCACGGGCTGTAAATTGTTCAAGGCTCGGACAGATAGCCCCATGGATTGTTGCTTCCCCAGTTCCATTGGTCCCGGCACATCTCCTCCACACCATACTTGGCTCTGAAAAATAGGAGAGGAAACAATAGGCAGTCAGAATATAACCTTCGATTTCTCACTCTGTCTACATCTTAAACATTACTGAGTTCATCAGGAAAAGCAATCTCTATGAATTTGCTCTAATAGAAATAAATGGAGGCAATCTTGATGTAAAATTTTTGTATCGTCGAGACTAGGATCCAAAAGGAAGGGAACCAGACGACCTATTCCCTATTCTATGACTAATTACTTTAGAACCTTGACAGCAGGACAGACCAACTTAGGAAAATCTAATTGTTAATTGATCTAGAAATCCATGAAAATTGTATTTGTCTGAGACCACCTGCATCATAAAAAATTTACAGTTAGGTAAAAGGTATGGAAGGACTTGATCTATGAGTTTGTAAACAGCTATACGGAAGAAAGAACAGAGCATGACCAAGAGGAATTATATCCTCGTGGAGCATAGGTGGTTACTGGTTAGTATCTCTTGTTAATGGATTCTTAGACGAATAGGAATAAATTACTTATTGAGAGTATTGAAGAGGAAATGACTGTCAGCCATAAAACATCACAAGTAATATTAGGACAAGAAGTTTCTAATGAAACAAATTGTAAATAATCATTTGCTTGATCAAGCAAATCACATGAATCCATCTTTAAGTGGCCATATGAAAAATGGAAAGGAGAGAGATCAAGTCAATGACTGCTGAAAAAACGGATAGGAGATAGGACATACTTCCAGCCAAGTTCTTTTTCTGCTTTCTCAGTGGAGGCGTAAACCTCCGTAGCATCTCCTGGTCTCCGTGGACACAGTTTAATGGGAATTTCCTGTAAGCAAACAGGAAAAGTGTCAATGATAACCTTACCAAAAAAAAAAGTGTCAATGATAAGAACCTAGAAGGACCTATGGATTAGATCCTAGAGGAAGCTTACCTTGCCAGAGGCCTTCTCAAATGCTGCAACCATTTCAAGGACTGAAGTACCACATCCAGTCCCCAAGTTGTACGCAGTACAACCTATGAAAATAATCAAGAGAATTACCAAACTATATTACTTAGTCTCCAGCAATGACAAAATGTACTTAAATTATTTAATTAGAAATATAGGTAGAGACTTGGATGTTATTGGAACACGATGTCAAACTATTGCTCCACAAGATTAAAACAAGAAGAACATCTAAAGATCACCTATGTCTTCTGTTGCAAAAAGCTTCTTCAAAGCTGCAATGTGACCATCTGCCAAGTCCATGACATGGATGTAGTCTCTGATCTGTTGATTAAAAGCAAGTTACTTTGGCATGAGTAGGTGCATGCTTAGAAGGAACAAGGAAATTAGGTCAATGATTTGTTGAAGATGAATAATAGACTGAGAAGAGATGTTCACGTACTGCAGTGCCATCCCTTGTCGGATAATCATGACCATACACATTAAGTTCAGGCAGTCTGCCAACAGCCACCTGTTGGATGTAAGGCATGAGATTGTTTGGAATACCCTTAGGGTCTTCGCCTAGTCTGCCACTCTCATGAGCCCCAACTGGGTTGAAGTATCTTAACAATATAATTCTCCATTCAGGTTCAGCCTTTTGAATGTCCCGAGCAATTTCTTCAAGGAAAAGCTATCAAGAAGCAAGTGCACAAAAGGAGTCAAAAAAATAGAAGCCGTATTCAGCATGCAGAAAACAAAATCATACCCGCACAAAAAGGACAAAGTCCAACCAAAAGAGCACACCTTTGTCCTCCCATAAGGATTCATGGCCATCAATTGAAAATCCTCAACACAAGGTATCTTTTCAGGTTGACCATACACAGTTGCAGATGATGAGAAAACCATCTATATGACCCAAAAACATTACTGTTATACGAGAGCCATGGAAAGGATATAGCAGATAAAAAAGTTGTTCCCTTCTAATGCAACACTAGAATGGGGAGAGAATGATTTCTTCATTGTAAAAAACTGGAAAATGCTATATAAGTCAGCAAACTCAGCTAAAGGCATGGACCAAAAAATAACATAAGGGAAAGACAAAAAAAATTAATCAAAGCTCTTCTTTAACAAATATCCTAACACAGTATATTAAAGTTTCATATCCTATCACAGTATATGAAAGCTTTCATATCCTATCACATAAGAATGATTAGTCTATGCATGCGCCTTATGAGATCATTAAGACATGAAACAAGAGTGCATCTTATAAAATGAGAAGTGGAATTGCCCTTCTAAGTTTAATGGAGGCCAACTTTTCTTGATGATGGGTAAAATGCCATTGAATATACAGTCATGGATCAAAGCACATTAAATCAGCCACTTCTGTTCTGCATAGGGCTTTTAAGGCACAGTCAGCAATTCATTTGCTTCATTTAATTATAGGGATTGTATTTCCGTATGTCAAAGCAAGCAGCTGAAACAACGATAACAAGTATCCACATGCTAAAGAAGCCAAACAGACCTTCTTACAGTTGTACTTTGCCATGACCTCGTAAAGATTTATGGTCCCAATCAAATTGTTGTCAAAATATCTTCGAGGATTTGCTACACTTTCCCCAACGGCTTTAAGCCCCGCAAAGTGGATCACAGCATCAAAGCTGCTTCATTGAAAAATAAGAATAAAGGAAGGGTTTAATCACCCTGAATTTACAGAGGACCAATGAGGCCATTGGACAAGGACAAAGATGAGAGCAAGGATCAAGGACGGTGTGCATACCTGGTCTGAGAGAATAGATCCTCCAAATCCTGCTTATTTCTGAGATCAGCCTGCAATAACCTCTAGATCATCAGCAAGCAAAAGGAGTAGGAACAATATGAGTTCTATAAAATCCGCTCCACCATCTTGCGGACCTCATAAGCTTAAACTGAACGAATGGTACATTCATGTACATCTACACCAATTAATTCCCCAATCCCAATGAAGTATATAGAACAGACAGACAGAATTTACCCCACATAGCATTGATAGGCAGTCAGGAAAAAAGTTTTCATCTTTCACTTCGACTCACCCTCTTTAACCTCTGTTCTAATTCCAGATAACATGATCCTCGGTGAAACACAAAACGCGACACCAGTAGCTACAAATTCCACCCAATCCCCACACTTTCCTTCCTCAACAGACGAATAAACAAACAACCCAATTCACCAAACCTCGAAACAGAACCAAAAATCCAAAAAAAACGTAAGTACCAAGTGGAATTCAAGCCTCTCCGAGAGCTTGGGACCCACGAGCTCTCGCACTCGGTCGACGGCCTCGGGGACAGAGTTGTCGAAGTTGTCGATGATGGAGACCCTGAACCCATCATTCAGGAGCTGCACCACGGTGTGCGTGCCGATGAAACCAGCCCCGCCGGTGACAAGAACGGTCTTTTCCTGCGAACCCATCTCGTCGATTCGCTAAAGTTTTGGTCTTTTCCTCTTCAGCGAAGCAGGGGAGGAGGCACCAGGAAACAGGGCAGCGGAATGCGTGTCCTCTATGGAAGCTGGCAAGCAAAGTCGGGAGGGGAAGGGGATGAGAGTTTGTGCAAATCAAGGAAAACCAATCCTGCGCGTGTAGGGGATAAGTACAAAACGCATGCCACGCACAGCGAGAGAGAGAGAGAGAGAGAGAGAGAGAGGGAGGATCCATTCCCATCAAGCTTACGGCTTTTTGTAGCCTTCTCGTTGGACTCGAGTCAGCTGGAGGATGAATCCATTCGCGCGCTTTTTCTATCTTCGGTTTCTTCCCCTAATCATGCCTTCTCTTTCCTTTTCTTTCTTCTTCCCCCCTTTCTTGCGCTCGTGGAAAAGCAAGTACGGCAAAACAAAAAAATGAGAACAGATCGAGCGATTTGGCCCAAAGATAGGAGGCGCGTTTAAGGTAATTTCTGAGCTGGAAGTCATCGATGGGACGAGCGTAGCTGACGATGATGTTTTATCATTATCCAATGAAAGGGTCTGTTATCGGTTCCCTTTTAAGAATATAAGAAATAGGATATCCGATTTCTTGGTAATTTTTTTTCTTCTTTTGGATTACTTGACTAATTTGATGGGATTGTTCTCTGTCTACCGGATAATTATTACCATAAACATACCGATTTATGAAATTTGTAGACGTTGCAATTTAAAACACAAATCCAGTCACCTTTTGTCCAACAAAATATTCGATTTATATTGTTATTTTTATTAGATTTTTATAACTTCTAAATATCCCGTATTTATCTTTAAATAAATTTCGTTCATATTCAAGAGGAAAAGCAACGGAAAAGTTTTAAAAGCCCACTTTGCAAGTAAGGGTCAGGCAATAGAAGAAATAAAGTGAGCATCAACCTTAGAAGCCAAGAAGTATATTCATCAAATTGCCCACAAGAGATTTGTGCATCATCTAGGCAACAATATGCCATGGGGACCCCTCAAAGTGATGATGGTTCTCAATTTTCAGTAGAAAAGAAAAGGGTTAGCTTTGGGAGTACTCAATTCAAACCGTAGAAGTTACTCTTAGGAAGGAGAGAAATTTTGATTTATTTAACATACGTGCATAAATTATATAACATATTTCATTTTTTTTTTCAAAACACGACATATCCAATAATCTCCAAAATATGTGCAAACCACAAAGTGCACAAATAGGGGATGGCATCGAATCAAAGTACCATGGAGTTCAAAGGAAAATTTTTTGGAAGGCTTAACCACCGAATTAATGATGACAAGGAGGACAGCTTCCTCAGTGGGGCATCTTAGGACAAAGCAAGTGACGTTCGACGATGACCGTTGGCAGCAGAGTTATATTCTTTGTCTTTGCCCGTGATACTTCCATCATTTTGTCGGCTAAAGCACCCTTGATCATTCTCCTGATTCCCCTGCAAGTTCCTTCCATCTTAGAAGCAGAGGGCAAGTGACCATATTCTTAAAAATACCCTTGCAGTGAAAGAAACTGTGCAAAAAGAAACTCTGAAAAATTCATGTCCTCCTCGTCTTTGGTAGAGGCTTCACCAGGAACTCCCGCTTTTCAAGGGCGGGTATTGAGCCGACAGTCGTACTATGGACAAGGCATGAGGACAAGATGGACCCCACGCACACATGGGGTTAGGTAATAAGTGTGAAAAGGATGACATGCTTCAAATACTTGGTACAGCTGTAGATTGACAATCTCTGCTGAGAAGAGACAACTGGGTGTGTTGGATTTATATCCCATGTTCCTGCAGCATACAGATGGAGAATCTCTGTACTGGGAGCCCATCCCACAGTGTCTATATGGTCACTCTTTCCTTCTTTTTTATAATTCTTTTGAGGGACGGATGTACATAACAAGAGTCTTAAGGCTACTTAACTATATGTCACTTTGAAATAGGAAGCCATCGCCATTAGTTTTGATCGATGGAGGAAGCCAGCTGAGAAGGGCTATGCCCTTGAAAAATTATTATAGCCCGATGCCGGACCGCACTGGGAATGGTGTCGGCCCTGAGGAGTCTAGTGTGAGAAACCCTAGACTTTAAAACAACTATGTCCAAACCCCAAAACCCTTCATTGCGAGGAATTTGTGGCTAGGCTTGTCCAGCCTTGGATCTGCCAAGTAAGGTGTCCAAGACAGAACATGTCCAAGACATTCAAACGATGGTTAGCGTCTCATGAGCTTGTCAGCCTGCCGAGGCCACGTAGAAGTTGGGTGTGCGTCAAACATAAAACAAGGGAAACCGTGACAGACGATCAAGAAAAATAAATTTCACAGGAAACAAAACATGGAACCAAGTCATTATACCAAAGAGTGGGCCTAAAGAACTGTGGAAGCAAAGATTTTCCCTCTCTACATGCAATCTCGAAGTTATAGCAGTAGAGAGGGAAAATCTTTTTTGTATGTACTTGTTTCAATTGAAGTAACATGGCCACATTATACACACGTCTGTGCCATTGTCATCACCACGAATCAGAGTAATAGCGAAAAAGTTCATGGAGCAAAGTAAGCTACAAAATGGATGCAGATGAAGATACTATCAGCGAAATAACTATCTTCTTGTCAAGGCCTCGTCCTGGAGCTTATTGACATGATAGAAATGTTCAGTACTGATGAAATGTCATTGATTTGCTCACTTATCTCCAGGGAATGCGCTTTGGCATTAACCCCCACGTTCACAGAATGGCTGTATCCATTTCCATGTCAAAGGCATGTTCTAGGCGTCTCTCCAGACATTTAGCAGCAGTGGAAATTCTAGCATTATGAAGATTCAAGAGAAGACCTCGTTCCACATGCAGAAAATCCACACTACCACCTTCCTTCTCTCGAGAATTTGATAACATCAATGCTGGTGTGCTAGCAGAGCCGGAGTAAGAAGCATCGCCTGAGTTCTTTGAGCATCGCCTTCTGATGATGGAGGGAGTATGCTCGTAGGTCATTGCCAACTTCCTCAAAATCAACTCTGGACTCCAACTTTTGACACTAACACTACTCACCGAGTTAGGGGGAGTGGAAAGGTAATACGAAGTCCTTGATGGGCTACATTGTTTCTCCACACCTGTGAAACCATTATTTGCAACCAAAGTGACTGGATCTCTCAGCTGAAGTGCTGATGATAACATATCACTGACGTTTTTTCTCTTATCAGCACCAGTGAAGTCCATATCTGTGGATTTTGAGGGAGTCGAACAAAAATATCCAGGATCATCACCACATTTTGTATTTGTAGCACCTACTCTTATCCTTTTAGGTGATTCAAAACTCTGCGAAGCAAAAGAAAGATCGACTTTGACAGGACTGGGAGTTAACTCAACGGTTGAACATGCACCGATGCTTGAAGGATCAGCCAGTGAGGAAACTGAAATATTAGAACCGCTATCAGCATCTCCAGAAAAACCAGTAGCCACATGAAATGGATTGGCAGTCGGATATCCTCTGCTATTTGCCCCTGCTGTTGAATGCCAAGGAGCTCTTGATATACAACAATTTACCGCTTCCGATTCCATGATACCACCATGAGAATATTCAGAAGTGAAGTCAGTGAAACAACTTCTATTCAAGTCCAGATGCATTCTCTGATCAACAGAAGTAATTTCATCTGCACTTTGTCGCTCCAACTTAACCATCAAGCAATCTGCCTTAACCTCTGGACTGCAAAATTCAGAGCTAGCATCAGACATTTCCATTATACAGCCAGTTGACCATGAACCCAATCTCTTCTTCATTGAGCAGTTCCAATGGTTCTTAATTGCATTGTCCGTCCTGCCGGTGCGAAAAGATATCAATACCTCATAATCTTTTTGGCAACCCTTAGACAGGGCATGCATAAAGTTAACTGAACGAATCAAGATATGGAAGGGGAGGGGGTATTCATCAGATCCTGATGTTCCAATAGGCACTAGATATGTGTAGATATCGGGCAAAAAAACGCAAAACAATGGCCACATCATGTCATTGTCCAAAAGGACCAAGAGCAAATGCAATGAAACTCCAACCAACAGCTGAGATGAGAGCAAAACAAGGACAAGAAATTATACTACTTGTGTCGTCAGAACTCGACTAAATCAGGATCATCGAGCCTCTGACCAGTTGCATTTTAAATAGCATTTAAGTGTTATGAAAGTAACACTGAAAAAATCAGCCAACCATTTGATTTTTTATCATCTCAAAGTAGTCTTTCTTTTTCTTTTAAAGAGAGAGATTGGAACAACATTGGGGGGCCAGCCACTGGTAAATCGTTAATTGTCTTCAAGTTTTTGATATGTACCTTCCAGGAAGAAATTTTGCTATTTGTGCCCACTTGTTACCATAAATATGGTGCCAGTGAGCAAGAATGGATTCCTCTTCTGCTGTCCAGGCAACCTTCTTTACTGAAGGATTGAGATGATTAGTCCACCTACAGTCAGTAGCTCCTTAGTCACTAATACTTTATAACAAGAACACAAACTTATGTATAATTAATTAAGAATAATAACTAAATATTTACATTTTTTAATAAAGCGTCTCAATCTGGTAAAAGGAAAATTAAACCAAAGAGTGCCAATATCATGGGTATACAGTTCCAATATACATGCTGTTCATTCACTAGAGAAAGTGACAGCTCACCTTTCTCGGCACTGCTTGCCTGTGCGACCAGGAAAGGTTTTTGCAATCAGCGACCATTTGCAGCCATATCTCTTAACTGAATTGATTAAAAGATCATCTTCCTGAAATGGAAAAAGGAAGCAAATCATTTTGCTTTCCCTGACAGTACACAGTATCATAACCACAAACTACTAAAGGCTCAGATATTTGACATTACCCCCTTTATCCAAGACCCTTTAATAAGACGAGGATCTAGAACCTTTCGCCAGCGATGCAAGCACTGACTATCTGTCTTACCAGGGACACATGCAGCTGGTAACACATGAAAACAACCAAAGTATCAGCCTTTTGCTGAGTGCAAACTTATGTATATGGAATGGAATCACCACATCATTTACTTCACACATCTATTTCTGTCCACTATATTACTGGAAAACATTGGAACATGTTGTAGTTATTTGGAGGTGCTTGATTCCTGAACAAGAAATCTCCACAGCACAGCAGGAATTCACAAACTCGTCTGAATATGTTGAAGCTATCATGCTTAATGACACCATCATATTACGCTTAATCTAGTTCTGATGATGAATGGCCAATTACGTATCTCTTGATGGTCCTGCTCCACCAAAATAAAGAACTGGCAATTCTTTGTGCAAAAAATCAAGTAGATCCTGGGGGAGATGGAGGAAAGAGTCACACTGACCTATTGTCTTCCAATTCTTGCAATTGAACTTCTGCACCGCTGCAATAAGAATTCTGTCCTGCTCATATCAAATTGCAATGTAGCTGGAGTTAGAAAACTTCAGAACTCTTCCGGATTGCATGGCAATACACAATTGAACGGGAAAATTCTGAGAAAGAAGTATGTTCTGCTGTCATATGAAAGTTGGAGGGAATTAAACCCTTTACAGTAACAACAGCGTAGCCCAATCTGCTTGAATATGCACAACTGGTATTCCCATCCTAAGATTTATGCGCCTAATTGGTCTATCATCTATAGTAAAAGGCTTTTTAATTGACACATCTTAACATACTGAAGAATCAAAATGTAGCTGTTCCAAACTAACCTCTTCCTTTGTCCATCTTCCTCCTGTTGAACGCCTAATTGGACCAATTGCCCTCCTAAAGTCAAATCAAATGCCGCATTAAAAGGGAACGTCAAGCGCAATTCATTCAAGATGCAGAAAAGTAGTTGATCTAATATGCTTCTGAGCAAACGACTTATGTTCCCCTGTAATTGAACAATGGGTTATATCATGCTGATGCAAATAAGTCACAAGTATGCACCTCAGTTTTTATAGCATGCTGATTTTAAATATTAATGTCTAATTAACTTAATCATAACTGCAGTCAGAAGATTTTGAACTTGCTACATTACTGAACGATTACCAAAACAAGAGGTAGGACTGATATAAGGCCTTGGAACTTTAAAAGCAGAGTAAAACCTGGAACTGTACGATAAAGTGGACAGGGATTTCTTAGGATACGAGTCGCAGCTGCCATTGAAAAATGAAGGGGTCGCCACCACATCGTATTCCTCCTTAACTCTCACCATGCTAACCAAAAAAAGAAGGCACGACAAAGTAATTCAGCATGAGGTCAGGACAAATGACATGTCAAAGGAAACAAAAACTGACGAAAAACCAATCGTGCGAAATCGCCCAAAGTTCCCAAGAGCACAAAATCAGCGCCAACGCAAACAGAAGATCGCAATTCAGTCCAAGTGATCATCTTTCCCCGACTCCTTCGAGACGTATCAACCTCCAAGGCTTTGCCATTAACATCTACTGCTTAACTAACACATACAGATTTATCCGCTCACGAAAGCGAAGCTCACGAACACGACAGCGAAGATACTAAGGATTCCGGCAGAAGAAGCAGCAACAAGATTCTACCCATTGCTCCACTTAAGGAACAAGACCCAACAAGAAAACCCAACTCGCGGGCAACACGTCAAACTTCACCGCGAGTTGCTTCCGCCACCGCCTCCACGTTGTCGTGGGTAAAGGAAAAACACACGAAACAGAGCCGAGCATTACCCAAAAACGAAAAAACAAAAAACCGAAAAACCGCAACACGTTCATGGACGAAAACGAAGACGAACCTCGAAGAGAGAATTCCTCGGGGTTTCCGAGAACGGACGGCGGCCGACAAGGGGGGAACGCCGAAGCCGAGCCGGGAAACCACGCGAAACAGCTAGAGATCGTCGCTGGAAAATGGGGATGCGTGATCGCAGAGAGCGTCGAGAAAGCCCGTATATATGTGCAGAGGGAGGTGTGGAGTTCAGCGGGAGAAATCGGAGGTGTGTTGGAGTTCAAAAAACCGATCTTTCCATGAGCTTCTCTGCGAAGCTTTGTGGGAGGGAAGAGAGAGAGAGACAGCGAGAGAGAGTAAAAGTAGAAGCTTGCGTGAGACGCTGAAGGAGGAAGAAGAAAGAGAGCAAAAACATGAGGGAGTCGAAGCCGTCGCGAGGTGGCCCAAACGATTATTAAAGTTTGGCCATATACTCTAATGTCATTTTCTTTTCTTTTTGTATTTTTAATTTATTAAATGTAATCCTTAAATTATCTCTAAATATTGAATATAATTATCCATTTGATGAAATAACAATTCAAACATTATTTAATTATACAAAATATCTAATATAAAGTTTTGCTTTTGAAATGACGGATTAATACGATATAAGAATATATCACCGTGAATTTTATTTTTGTATTATTTTCTTTTGTATGCATCTTTTTTTCCTTTAACCCTTTATTGATAAAACTTAACCGATCGAAGGGCTTGCCAGCAAATTATAATGCGATGAATAAATTGCTTGAGATTTCACTTTAGCCTCCTTTGGTGATTCTATTTCCACTTGTCATTTATGGGCCGATTAAGGCGGGCATCATCTCAATGCATTTCCCAATGCGTTTCTGGAGAAGGCTTCACGGGGATTACAAGTGGGCCCTACCCTGTAAAACGGAGTAACCCGTGGGACCAATTATCCCATACTATTCCCTCTCACTTGCCTGTAAATGGCTTGTGAGGGAGAGCAGGATGGTACATTCGGTTTAAGGGGATGTCCGCAATGCGTTTCCTTATTCTATACTAGATTTACCAAGGCGAACTTTGATGGAACGATCGAGCCAATGATGAAAAACATTTTTCAGTGCCAAATCTTGTTTACTAGAAAAACCTGCATGCAAAGACTACGGATTTGAATTCATTTGTGCCGTATAGAAAAAGAAAATTTACTCAAAAAATTAAATAGATAAACGAAAACGATCATGGAATCAGACTTGTTTCATAACTCTAATAATTTTTGGAATTAATACCTTCAATACCTGCGAATAACTAGTTTTTACCTTCAAAGATTCAATTAATAAAAAAATTACCGAATTCGCTAAGTAATAAAACAGTTTTTTTAATTCGTTCGATAAAAGAGGCGTCTAAAGAGCAAACAAAGTCCTTCCTTTGGATATTCATTACCAAAAGCGTAAAACTTGCCAATATATTCAGAATTCCGTATCTGGTAAGAAGAAAATCTTTCAGAAAGCAATTTCTTTTTTCAATTTGAGTACTTAAAATGCTGAACATTTAAAATACAATATTAAATTTCAACAATTAATTTTCAGTTATACCGAACAGTGCCAAGTTTTGCGGAAGCGAACGGTAACGTGCGTTGGTGTCTTGCCTTTCTTTTCTTTTTTATGGTCGTGTGTTTTCTTATTATGGACTTTTACTCGTGACACAAAAAATAGATATAAAGAGCTGCTAATGCCAAAAGCCAGCGCGTGTATTTCTAGACAAAGGCTTTGAATAAAATTGTTGAGGAATTCCTAGAAATATTGTACTTGTACCGATTGAGTTTTACACATTTCAATTTGGTTAATTTAGTCATAAACCTATTACATATATGCCAATTTAATCTCAAGTCTTTCAATTATGCCAATTAGGTTTTAAATCTTTTGATATTTTACCAATTTAATCATACATCTTTTGATAATTTGTTAATTTAATCATTTTCGACTACTTAGGCCAAAAATCATTAGTATGGTGGTTTAGTTAGTGCTAGCTATCTTAAGTGGTGTGGTTGGCATTGAAATTGATGAATTTTACAGATTTTTTTTTTTTTTTTTAGATTTTGTTCCTTTTCCTTTTTTTTTAGATGAGGACATTTCGACCCTTGCTGGCCATAGGCAAGGGCTAGATGAGGTTGCCTAAGGCCCTTGCCAACTCTTGCTGGATCTAGTGAGGGGCGACCTCACTAGAGCTTGGTGACCTTCGTTGGCCATCATCGAGGTTTGGTGATTGATGGAGGAAAATAAAGAAAAAAGGGAAAAAAAAAGTAAAAAAATTACAAAACCGATGACCTTAGTGCTAACTATGTCATGTAGAATAATTGGCATTGACTAGACCACACACACCTCTAGAATATTCTATCAAAATTAGTTGGAAAAACTAAATTGACAAATAGTCAAAATATTTAGAACTAAATTAATCATATTAAAATATTAAAAATTAAATTGATATAAGTACAATAGATTTAAAACTTCTTTGGTAAATTCCCCACTAGAATGCCATACGTTTATCTAACCACTTGATATGGATATGATAGCATCTATCATTGTCCTTTCTCCGTCCTTGGTGAGTACTCAGCACCGGGCCAAAAGGCCTCGATTCTTGGGCGCTTCATGGTCATCTCATGAAAATTAAGACAGCCCATATCGTTTCTTATCTCTAGCCTTTTCAATCCGTGATTGCAAGGGTGTCAAGATTAGGCCCAATTACTGGGTGGACTTGGGCGGGCTGAATTTGAGGTTTGCCGAACAAAAAAAGAAAAAAAAAAGAAAGCAAAGCAAAAAGGCTTGGTGGCCTAGACCGATCGGCCGAAGATCGATATCCAAGCTCACCCAATTGCCGGGCGAATCTATCGGGTCCGTCAATCACAAGTCCACGATTAGGTCCAATTTTGTCTCTAAAACCAAATTAAACCCATGCACACATTATGAAGCCAAAGGTGACTTTATAACAAAGTTTCTTGATCGACTTTAGACAGAACATGAACTTTTTTTATTTTTTTTTATCTACACTTGGGTACAATAATTATTTCCCTGAATTCACCAATAAAAGAAGGAAAAAAAATAACAATCTAAAAGAGAGAGAGCAAGTGCAAAAGCTACCGTGCTCATTATTGAATTGACATAATGTTGTCATTGTCTAAGTAGTACAGACACGCGACACGGACACACGACACGGCATGACACATCGACATATCATTTCTTAAAAATAGAAAATTCCGACATGCCTTTATTTAACACGTTATATATTAAATAAATATTTTCATTTTTAGTTAATTTAATTCAAATTTATAAATAATTAATTAATTAAAAAAGAACCTACAATAAATTTACACAAATCATTCAACATTCAATACTTTTATTTTTCAATTTTTTTTTTATTTCATTTAATTATCTTTTATTAAATAAAAAGTCCCCCAGGGGGTCGCCACCCCACCCCACCCCACCCCACCCCAACTCCTTTTTCTAGGGGTGTGCAACTGGACTGGATATACCCGGAAACCGGACTGACCCACCCGGAAAATAGGGTCAAGAAACCGGTTCCCGTTGAAATTGGTCCGGGAACCGGTTCCCAAAATTTGGAATCGGTTTAAACTAGTCTGGGAACCGGGTCCAATTGATTACCCACCCAAGAATCGGTTCCCGAACCGGTTTTGAAACCGGTTTTGTATATATAGATCCAAAACCCTATTTTTTTCCCTTTATTTATATTCTTACTTCCACAATCACATGGCGTTTTTCCTATTGGCTCTCTCAAACACGCATGACACTCCTCCTTTGTCGTTCCTCTTCCTCACTTGCTTCCTTCCCTCATCGGCACCCTCTCGCACTGTCCAACAGACGAACGGTGTTCATCACCGCCAAATTCTTGTGTACCACGTGAATTGGCTCGCCTAATTTCTCTTTTGTAGGAGGATTTATGCTTGCATAAATGAGTAACTTCCTGTAATAGTTGTGTGAATAAGATTAATATTATACCTATGTTTGTTGCTAATTCTTTGCCTTATGATTTTATTTATTATAATTAGCCATGTGGATCCTTAATTTTTCATTTAGTCAAAAAGTTAATGTATTTTTTTAGTATAAGTGCTTAATATTTCGATACAAATTAGGAGGATTATGTTATTTTCTTGCGTATTAAAATAAATTTCGCAGTCGTATAGGATATCGAGAAATTGCAAAATAGATTCCAATAAAACAGGGTTAACCCTGGAACTAAACCGGAAAAACAGGGTGGGTCGGATATAGGTAGGGGTGAGCGTGGTTCCGGGTAGAGCAGGAACCGAAGAACCCAACTGGAGGTTCTGGTTCGGTTCCCGATTCTAAAAGGACCAGTTCCGATTCCCAATTCCTCTTTTATGGGAACCGGAACCGAAATTGGAACCGGCAGGAGGCTGGAACCTTAACCGGGTGGAATCGGAACCGGTCCGGTTAGGGCTAAAAAAAAAACCCCAAATTAACTTTCACTTTCACACACGACACTTTTAGATACAATTCTCTCTTCGTCCTCTGCTCGACGCCACTTGAGATTCCCTCACCGCATCCCTACTCTACACCTTCGCTAGCCGCTGCGTCTCCGAATGATCCCCTGCTTGCTCGCACCAACACCATAAGCCCTTTGCAGCAGATCCCAAGCCCTGCCGCGCCTCGCCTGTAGCACGCACCGACCCGTGACGACCCAACATCGCTCTTGCTCCGCACGCTGCTGCTGCCCAACGCCACTTCTCACCCCCGTCGCTGTGATCCCGCAATGCCATTGCTCTGCCTTCGCCGTGCCCCGAAGCCCGCGACCCGCGGCGCCTCTCCCAGCTCCGAGCTTTCCCCGAGTGACGCTGCTGCAGCTCGCCGCTTGCCCTCGATGCCACTATCGCTCACCCTCGATGCCACCGCCGCTCGCCTTCGACGCCACTGCTGACCTTTGCTTGACGCTACCGCTGACCTCTTCTTCTGAGTGTTCTCTTTCTGTCTTTCCTTCTGATTCAGCTAGTCGAATGCCTTTAGTCAATTGTCAGCATCTCACTAAGTTGAGGACATTTGCACAATACCACTAATATTGGACATATGTTGAGCATCCTAGTCTGAGGGATTCTGCAAGGTTTCGGTTTGTTTGAGAAAGACCTTTTAGAGGAAATTGGAAGGTAAAAGATGGGGTTCATATGTGATTTTTGTGGGGAGCAAAGGTCCTTAGTGTACTATCGATCAGATGCTGCTTGCTTTATTCTGGATGCCCTTCTTCTTCTAAACTTTCCTCAATCTGGTCATTTGTGTCGAACTTTCCTCAGTCTATGAACAAATGACTGAATAACTTGAGTGCCACAGGTATTATTTGGATAAGATGGAATATAATATTTTTTTTTTCCTTCAATGTGTGTGTAGGTTGTATTGATTGAGAATAACATTGATGCAAGGCCATTTTCTTCTCAAGTATTGGCATGTTTGCCTCCATTACCATGGTCAGTCTCCTCAGAACATTTGGCAAATCCCATTAGGTAAGATTTACGGCATTTGCGTGTCTTCAATGTGGATCCTCCAAGTATCTAACTTGTATACACTTGCTAATTTCCAATTCTGTTCCCCTTTCTGACATTTCTACTCTTTAATGTTTAGTGTATGCTTCTGCTTTGGGTAGGATGCAAGGATATTGATGATGCCTTGCACTGTACAGCCCTTTCCAATGGAAATTTTGAAGTTGGAGTTCGTATCCTTAGAGTTGGGCTTCCCCAGGGCTTCGTATTTAGATTCAATATGGTTGTGACTTAAGATTAATCATGCCATAATGGTTTTTCTAGAGTCGTTTGCATAGGAAAGTTCATGGCCTGTATTTAGGTAAACAGAAGTTGAAGTTGATGTCATGTCAGAATACTTAAATTAATGGATACAGAACCTCATCTGGTTCGGTTCTGTTTCTTCCCAATCCTTGTGTGGATTTTTATTTTCTTTAATCTTGACTAGTTGCTTATGAAACTTCTACTTATCCTGTGGGTATGTGTTCCGATAATAACTTCTCTGGTGCACCTTGTTTGTTATCAAGCAGATTCAAGGAGTATTTATCAATTTCGTCCTTCACTTTGTAGTAAGTGCCACCATCTTCTGAGGTGGTCCTGCCTTGACATGCTTACAAAGCCTTTGACATAAGGTAATATGACATTTAGAGCTGTAAAATCATCTCTTTGACATCAGAGAAAAGACTGATTGAGGTTAATCCATGGTCCTGCCTATATCAAACTTAACATGTGAATTTATGTTGCAGATATATGTTCACTTTAGGAGGATGTGGAGAGACTGGCTTTTTCTGTTATCTGGGTATGTTTCTTGTTCTATCTTTGTCATTTGTTGTGCTCTTTTAGGTAAAGAGGATTGCATGTCCATTAGCCGCCATCACCAGACTACACCAAATGATAGCTCGTGTGCTGACTAATAATGAATTGTTAGCCCTGTGTAGACAAATATATTGATTGATCTTCCCATGAAAGGAGAACAATCTTGTTTACTACCCATTTTCAGGAAATGACACCTGAAGCAGAGATAATATCCACAAGATATAAAAAAAGCATTATTAAATCATGTGTAGCTCTGTCTTATATTGAAGCTCAGACAAGGATGGATGACAGGTAATCATGTAACTGTTGAGAAGGCTATTCCTTTGTTCATATGAGCTCTTTTCTAGTGTATAACCTCTCATACATTGTACTAAACTTGTTCTGATAATTTTGTCTTTCAAAAAACTTAGTCCATACTTGTTCTTTTTTCGCTTCTTATCTCTGGCATCCTATAGATATTATTGTTGAAATACCTGAATTTTTTTTTTCTCTCCTTTACATCTTTAAATTCCAAGTTTGGTTGTTATGAGGTTTGCCTGAAATATATTGGTGCTCTGTGGTCCTATTAGTTTATTTATTGTTGTTTATTATTGTTGCATTCATTTCCATTTTTTTAAACTAAAAATGAAAAAAATAAAACAAAACTTATTGGAACCTAGAATCGATCTTGGAACCTGTGACATGGTAGGTTTCGGGTTTTTGGTTCTGACGGGTAGGTTTCGGGTGCTCCAAAATGAGGAACTTTTGTCTTAGAGGATAAGTTCAGGGTTAAGCGGAATCTGAAGGAAGCAGGAACCGCTCACCCAGGACGGTCCCGTCAAACATAGTCGGATACGGGGCCCAAAAAGAGGCCTGATTATAACAGGCATGCGTGCAGGTCTGCAGACTCTATCCATCCTGGACCCGATTACCCTTACTTTTTCCCCTTGTTTCTTTTCCCCACCCCCAAATTTTTTCACTTTTCTTTCTCTCCCTCACTACCCGACACTTCCCCTCCCTCCTGTCACTTTCCCCCTTTTTTCCCTCGTCTCTTTCCCCCCACCCTCAAATTTTTTTCACTTTTCTTTCCGTCCCCCACCACCGACACTTCCCCCTCCCTCCTGTCACTTCCCCACCACCTGACACCCACCACCTGACACTTCCCCCTCCCTCCCGTCACTTCCCCACCACCTGACACTTCCCCTTCCCTCCTGTCACTTCCCCCTCCCTCCAACACGCCAAATCACTTTTTTATTCTTTTAGTTTCCATCTCAAAACCCTAGCAGCACCCTTCTTTTCCTCCTCCTCCTCGCCGCACGACCCCCTCCTCTCCTCTTCCTCTCGATCTCTACTTGCTTTCGGTCCTCATCACAATTGTTCACCGCCTCGCCTCCAGCCATTCCTCCCTCGCAGCTGCAGCCTTGTTGCCGATCCATCACAGCATCATAGAATGGCGGCTCTCGCCTCAATCTTTGCTCTTTCTCTCGCTGTCTCTCACCGTCGTGGGCTTGCTGTCGCTCGCGGCCTTGTCTCTGCTCCCTCGCCCTCGCCTCCACCCTCCATCGTCTTTGGGACATGCGTGTTGAAACAAGTTGACAAAAGTTGACCATGTGTCGACAAATCGGACATGCGATCAACGCGTGTCTGAGCGTGTCGACGTGTCTGACACGCTATGACACGTGTCAGACACAACACGGAAGCACGTATAACGTGTCCGTGCTTCATAGGTTATCATATTGACTAGTCATGAGTCGAAATCATTAAAATTATCTCCCATTACCTTTTTAGAGGATTCATACACTCTTATATAAATTTTTCAATTGATTTTTGAACGGTATGCATGTTGACTCCTTAGGATAAACCCATTGGATGCCGATGCTCTCAACAACTGTTTCGCTTTCAATTCAAATCGCTTTCTTAGGATAAGGTTTTCCTATAGGATGGAATGAAGCCTCTCTGTCTCTTGGGGTTAGGCATAGTTGGACATGGAGAAGCATTGAAGTTGATACGTCTTCACATGTATCAGGCATTCAGTGAGACTCGTGGTCTTGTTTAAAATCCGTGTAGTTTGCCCACTTAGTTCCTAGAACACAAAATCAAGGGTGTAAAAGAAAACAAGTTTAGAAAAAAAAAAAAAAACTGATTATCTGACTCGAATCAGTAAATTCCTTCTGTGCATCGAGTGGGTTTGAGATTATATCATCAGCAGTCCTTGTACTCTTATACAAGATTAAAAATATTATTTTTTTTTTCAACTCAAAGTGGATTCTATACCATTTATAAAACGTTCATCGTTCTTCTTTTTACCATTCTAATAACGGATTTCGCTGACGTGAATTTAACATCATTAGTTATGACATCGTGATTAAGATATTCATTCCGTGATAAGATTTAAAGTTATACATTGGTGGTACAAGAATAATAACAAAGTTTCTTCATCTGATATTCAGCCAAAGGTGACTTTTGCTAACAAAGCTTCTTCGTCGACTTTAAACCCAACACGAAAATAGTTTTCTTTCATCTACTCTTAGGTACAAGAATTATCCCCGGGATTCACCTAATATTGAAAAGAAAAACCACAAAAAGAAAGAAAAGAAATAAAGGAAATAAGGTTCCATTTGTTTTGTAAAAATTAAATGGTTCGAAAAATATTTTTCTAAAAATAATTACTTATATCGCTTAAAATAACTAATCAATGAAAGATATGTTTATTTTTAACAATAATTATTTCTAAATATTTTCATGAACAGTAAACATATTTTTCATTTACTTATTTTTATAAGCAATAAAAATGATCATTTAAAAAAATTATTTCGTCAAAATTATTTATTTTTCATGAAATAAGTACGTCCTTAAATGCAAATTCTCGCGTGCTAACTATTGAACCGACCTAATGTGCTCACCGCGCATGGATTAGTGCTCGCTGTGATGCCACCGGTCGAAATCGTACCTCTATTGATTCCTCAGGAATAAATCCCATCGGGTGCTCCCCTCGACGACTTTTCTTCACCTTTCGATTCAATATCTGTTTCCCTCTGACAAGGTTCTTGTCTAGGATAGGAGCGCGACTTGTCCTGTGAGATTAACAAGCGGAAGCACGTGATTGCACCTCTTTCTTCTGCTTTTGATTTTTTTCTGCATCGTGTTTTCTTAGTCAGGACTTTTTTTTTTTTTTTTTGTCATCTTAGTCAAGACTTTGACAATAACGTTTGTGGACTCTTCTTCATGGTGAATATTGATCCCCCAAGAATAATTCCCTCTCCAATAGGATCATCGAAAGACCCCAAAAAAAAAAAAAAAACTAAGCGAAAATAACTTTTGCCATTTATAACATTTATTTTGTCTAGGAGAATTCAATCTTTTTGCGATATTGGAGAGTGATCCCCGCTCGATAGAGAAACTTAAATTTTATTTAATATCTCGAAAAGGGAATTAAAGAATATCTACATAATCATAAATTTGGGAAATATATATAATTAAAAAATACTGAGTTCAAAATGAATGAATATACTTGAAATGACCATATATAGTGATTTTTTTTTTTTTTTTGGTAGCGGGATCAAGTATTGTCCAAGTTAGGCTGCGTTTGTTTTTGTTCTTTATTTCTGTTTTTAAACACTTTTTTTGTTTTTCTGTTCGCAGGCAAAAAGGAAGGAAACGTGTTTGGGTGTGTTTTTGTTAAAATTGTTTTGTTAAAACAGCATCGGAAGCAAAACGTGCGAAAAAAAAAAAAAAGTTGTTCTTGTTTACGGAATACGTTTTAGAAACACTTTTTTTTTCTTTTCTTTTCTATTTTTCTTCTTCTTTTCTTCTTAATTTTTTTTCTTTCTTTTTTTTTGGCTTAGGTGTTGGCCTCGGCGCCGGCGACCGGCCGTGGAGGGCCGGCGACGCCATCGGGGGCCGGCGAACTCGCCGGAGTGTCACGGCCCCGGCGAGGCCGGCGTCGTAGGCCCTTGGCGAAGCTCGGGCTCACCTTGGTGGGCGAGCTCGAGCGCACCCGGCGAGCCCGACCTCGCATCGGTGGGGCCGGCGAGCCTCGCCGTGGTGGGCGGAGTCGCCGGCCGTCGTCGCCGAGGTCGGCCATGGCCATGGCGGCGACCGGCCAAAAGAAGAAAAAAAGAAAAAAAAAAAATGAAAAATAAGGAAAAATAAATAAGAAAATAAGAAAGAAAATAGAAAAAATATTAAAAAATAAAAAAATTATACAAATTTACCAAACGTGTTTTGTTTATTTTTATTCTCGGAACAAGTTTACCAAACGCGTTTTTGTTCAAAAATTGTTTAGGAAGAAACACTTTTTTCTATTTGTTTCGGAACAATTTTAAACGAAATGTTCAAACGCGTAGCTTAGTTTTCATGTACCTTAATGAGACGTCGACTCCCTAGGTGATCTTAAGGGCACATTCCCTCAATATCGGCCTAGTGAATTTAGGATTTAACTTCAATGGGGCTTGAAGTTGAGACCACCAAAAGAGTAGCAGATTTTATTACCATGTCAATTACAATTTTTTTTTTTTTTGTATATTCTATTTTGAATTATCATGGATAACTCCTAAATCAAGCTCTTCCATAAAGTTCATGAGATTGATATGATTGACACATGACTTCATTATCTCCAACAATCCAACGTTAGAGAGAGATTTCTCAATAGGGCTTTAGTATGGACACATGTATGATAAAGAAGTATATAATCTCTATCAATTCAATACTTGAAATACCAATTTGATCGACATAGTGAAATTGCATCAGGGGACAACATCAAGATTTTCATTTTAAAGTGTCAACATTAATGCATGTAATTATCAAATAACATGTAGATACTTATATTAAAAATGGTACGCTGCAATTCACATACTTGTCTTGCAGAAGTTCACATTCTAATTCTCTCTGCTCAGCTCCTAATCCCTTTTCCTCATTTTTAGATATTGAGCTCATTGTTTTATAGCAAAGACTGGTCGAAATTTCTAAGCAGAAGGGCCTGAATGATGGATAATTGCCAAACCCATTAGCCGCTCTCTGATGATAAAGCTCTCAAGCACTCGCACGGTAAGAAAACTCCTCTGGTCTGCAGCAAAAACTTGTATCTTTGCAATGGTAAAAATTGTTGACCGGTTACAGATGAGCCTCTGTGCATTGTGGTGGCTTTATCTTCGCTCTTGACTTGACTTGGAGCCAAGCCAAGGACAGCATTATCAAACCCCATCTAATATTCGATCAACTAATCATGTAGAGACACCTGTTGGCCTCTCTCCGCCAATCCCTAGCCACGCTCGCCCCTATATAAACCCTCGTGCATTTCTTCATTACCCACCAAGCTACTACACAAGTACTATAGCATAAAGAGATCACACAAACCCAAGTTCTGAGCAAACCCGAAGCATGGCTCGCTCCCATGCCATTTGCATTTCCTCCGTCCTCTTGCTCTCCCTCTTCCTCACTTGCGCCAATGCTGCCACTTTCGATATTAGGAACAATTGCCCCTACACGGTCTGGGCTGCGGCGGTCCCAGGAGGTGGCCGACGGCTTGACCGAGGCCAGTCCTGGAGCCTGACCGTGAGCCCCGGTACGAAACAAGCCCGTATCTGGCCCCGGACTAACTGCCAATTTGATGCGGCCGGGAAGGGCAAGTGCCAGACTGGCGACTGTGGCGGCGTCCGCGAGTGCACATCCTACGGCCAGCCCCCAAACACCCTGGCCGAGTATGCGCTGAACCAGTTCGGCGGCAAGGACTTCTTTGACATCTCCCTTGTCGACGGCTTCAACGTCCCCATGGACTTCAGCCCGACCTCCAACGGGTGCACCCGTGGGATCAAGTGCACGGCCGACATCAATGGCCAGTGCCCTGCCCAGCTGAAGGCGCCCGGCGGTTGCAACAACCCCTGCACCGTGTTCAAGACCGACCAGTACTGCTGCAACTCCGGAAGCTGCGGGCCCACAGATTTCTCCAAGTTCTTCAAGGATAGGTGCCCCGATGCTTACAGTTACCCTAAGGATGATCAAACCAGCACTTTCACCTGCCCTGGTGGAACCAACTATAGGGTTGTGTTCTGTCCTTGAAGTAAGAGCGGAATCGTAGGGAATACTCTATAGGAGACCCTATGCCGAAATAATGGTGCTCAAGTTAGTTTGAGCTAGTGTACTTGCATGAGTGTATTGCCTCAAGCTCCTCTATGTATGCAGCTGAGGCAAGAACAAATGTTTAAGGAGTTGAATAAATGAACATCTATCTACGCTGTTAATCGAGCAATTTACATGACTGTTTAGTATTCCCTTTTCTTTGGGTTGTCCATAGCTATCTCGCCTTTTTCTTCTTGGGATGTTGGAATCGAGAGCGTGCAGAGCCAGGGCGACACTTGGATAAAAGAGACTATTGTTTGTAGATAAATAATAAAGGCTTCAGGCCGCAATCGTGTAAAGATGGGTTTTACCACTTGCTCTACTTGCATTTGGAAGATTAAACCACCGACTTTGTTTCAAGATAATTTACGTGTATCGCCAACTTTGTCGTTTGCGAGATATCATTTTCATAGCACGTATTCGAACAATGCTTATGGTGTTGAATGAGACAGGCATAGATCCTAGGTAAATGCAAATTGAGCAGAGGGTGCAAGAAAAATACTCCTTGCAAATTAATCTATTGTCCATTAGAGTTCCACGTCTCACTTTTAAAGGCAATCCTTTAAGGAGATATTGAGAGAAAATAATTAAAATGTTCAAAAAAAAAAAAAAAATACTTTATGGGAAGAGCTGCAGAAAATGTTAGGATCATCAATAATTGTTAATTTGCAACATTAAAACTCATCAAAACTTATGCTATAAGAACTAATACTTTTATGTTTTTTGGTTGAACACAAGTAATAGTATTGATTGATTGAGGCAAGTACAAACCCTAATGGGAAGCAAATGAGTGGAGAGTGCAAAAAGAAATACTCTTTGTAAGGAGAATAATAAATCTACTGCAAATTAGAGTATTATGTGTCATTTGTTAGGGATAATTCTTAAGAAAGAGTTTGTTATTACAAATATACGTAGGAAAAAAAAGTCTATGTGGACAATTCTTGATAATTTGGTATATAAAAGGAAATGAGAGCACCTATAATAGTCATTCAAGATGGAAAGAGGAATTATTCGACACATACATAAAATCCACAAGACTTAGTCAATGTCGTCCAACTGGGGAAAAGATGCTCACAATGGACCGACTTTCTCGATTCTGCTGCATGAGAAATTTTGAGCAATCTTAGGCTCCATTCGTTTCACGGAAAATAATTTTCAGGAAAACGTTTTCTGGATTTTCTAGCGTTCGTTTCATGGAAAATGAATTCATTGGGGAAAATGTTTTCCATGAAAGGAAAAAAGTCTTCTAAATTAGGGAAAAATGTTTCTCTTTTGATCTCTCTTATCTCACACCTCTACAAATCCTCACTTCCTCCTCCCCTTTGTTCTTGATGACAATGAGGGAACAAAGATATGAAGCAATTTTGCCCGGATTTAAAGGCAAGTTCATATTTGATGGATTTATAGGTCGGTAAGTGATGCATGCCTAAGTGGTGAAGTTTTAGAAAATATTTTTCTTATCGAACATCGAAAAAGATTTTCCGAAATATTTTCAGGTTTTAGCTGAATACCAGAAAATATTGTCATTTTCTTGGAAAATGACTTCTAGGAAAATATTTTCCGGAAATGGCTCATTTTCCGCGAAATGAATGAACCCTTAGTGCTATATGACTGGATTGAGATTGGAACTTTTACATGGGTATTCAAACAATTTATTTAATTAATTAATCAATGAGCACATGGTCAGCAATTGTTGTTGACCATGTGCAACGCACATCACATGTGCGTGTCTTTATATATATATGGCATTTCAAATTGTTTGTTGACACAGACAAAGTCAGGGAAAACCTCTGAAATTATTTCAATATTGGACCTTGGATATATAATAGTTTCGAATAGAATTTCTTTAGAAAGAAGATCTTTTGTCTCATGGTAGCCTGCTCCAGTTCCCTTACGAAACTTTCATTATTGGGTTAGCCATATACTTCACATGTTTCTAGCGATTCACATGGTATCATCAAATGATACAAGTCTTGGATAAGAATCTACAACGCACTAGAACGCCATTGTTGATGATCCTTTACTCCGACAGCATCTAGGGTTCCTCGAACAATGTGATATCTCACACCGGGTAAATCCTTAACCCTTCCCCCTCTTACTAAGACTACAGAATGTTCTTGTGAATTATGGCCAATACTAGGTATATAAGCAGTGATTTCAAATCCAGGGGTTGATCGTATTTTGGCAACTTTACATAAGGCAGAGTTTGGATTTTTTGGGGGTGATAGTAGAAAAGTTGACAGATAAGTCACCCTTACTGCCACTCTACAGAACTGTACATGTCACTTGAGCATTCCTAGTCACACAGGAAGAGAGGTCAAATGGCAAGGCAAAGATCTAAACATTTGATTGGGGGAAGGGGGCAACGCCCAATATATATATGGATCGATTAATTATTTTTCATTTATTTAATTAATTAATCAATATGCACATCACATGTGCATGTCTTTTTAATAATAATAACTAAAAAAATTACATGGGAAGCTTCGTGCATGAATGATCGCAACGGTTCTTGATCGTCCCACGATCGGCAACCGTTGTTGATTCGAGAAGTTTTTTTTTTTTTAAATGCCACATAAAAGATTGCATAAGCAACGGTTGCTAAAAAGAGAAAAACGTGTGTGTTTTGTCTGTTGGTACGCAAGAAGAAAATGGATTCTCTCTCATTCAAGTCGTGGCAAAAACATCAAGAATACGAGAGGATTGTCTCCACAAGATTGCTAACACAATCATAGTGGTGATTATCTGAAAGTTCTCTCTTTCATTCGACGTCTTGGTAGTATGTTTGAACTAGAGGTCCGACGTTTGTAGGGCTCGAAGTAGGGTTCGAATTGAAGAACATCTGAACCAATTCATTTAAAGTGCACTTCGAGAGGTAATTTGTTTAACTCCTTTTATATTCAGATTTTTGATTAAAACGCACGAACAATTTGTTCGGAGAATCGTGTATAGAAATATATCATATTTGTTTCTACTGTGTTTTTGTTAATTTTACCTATACATGATTCATGAAACCCTAATATTGGTATCTAGTTCAAACACACCATCAATGGGTGTCGAATGGAAGAGAGAACTTTCGGATAATCACCACTATGATTGTGCTAGCAATCTCGTGGAGACAATCCTCCGTATCCTTGATATTTTTGCCACAGCCTGAATGAGAGGGAATCCCTTTTTCTTTCTCACGTACCAACACACAAAACACACATGTTTTTCTCTTTTTATCAACCATTGCTCATGCACTCTTTTATGCGGCATTAAAAAAAAAAAACTTCTTGAATTAGCAACGATTGCTGATCGTGGGATGATCAACAACCGTTGTTGATCGTTCATGCATGATGCTTCGTGCATGATGGTCAACAACGGTTGCTAACCATTATGCACAAAGCTTCCCATATTTTTTTTAGTTATTATTATTATTAAAAAGAAATGCACATTTGATGTGCATTGCGCATGGTCAGCAACAATAGCTGACCATGTGCACATTGATTAATTAATTAAATAAATGAAAAAAATAATTAATTGATCCCTTTTATATATATAAAGGACAAAATCTTTATGTGTGTATTTGGAATATATTAACATATATTCACTTTGGGCATGTGTGTGCATTATATGCATGTAGGCTCATGACTATAATACAAATTAAATTAAATCTCATTTAATTTAATTTCAGGTCAACACAATTCGATTGCAATAATTGTAAACGCATTTGCAACATTATTTCTCTCTTGTTCCACGTTATCCTAATAGTTTATGGTATGTGACATCCCTAGGTTCATTACTAAGCTGATAGTAAGACTTGTATTAACACATTAGTACTCCCAAAAGAATTAATTGTCTCGATTAATTTTTCGATCCTACAAGCCATGATTGATAGGGGTGGGCATGGTCCGGGTTGGATCGGTTCACCCCTTAACCCTAGGACCAACTCGCATAGTGTTGGTCCTCAAATTTTAGGACTGAGGTCCGACCTTATTGAGCTTGGGACCGAGGACCAGACCGACCCAATGGGTTCGGTCCGGTTCCAAGGTCAACCCGAGACCAATTGATAATTTTTTATTTCATTTTTTATACTCCTTAAAAAGGCGATTGAGGACCAAACTAACCCAATGGGCTCGGTCCGGTTTCAAGGTCAACTTAGGACCAACCAATAATTTTTTATTTCATTTTTTGTACTCCTTAAAAAAATGATTGAGGACCGAACTGACCTAATGAGTTCGGTTCAATTTCAGGGTCCAATAATTTTTTATTTCATTTTTTGTACTCCTTAAAAGGGTAATCAAGAACCATACCAACGCAATGTGTTTGATGATGAGTGAGGTTAGCTAAGAAAAGCAAACGGTGAGGGTCAAGTGGGGTGAGCATTGAACAGAATGAGTATCGAATGTCAAGCGGAAAACAATAAGCCAAGCGAGCATCGAGCATCGAGCGGCGGCGGCATGAGTGACCCAAAGCGAGTGAGGCAAGTGTTAAGTGGTGAGCAGAGAAGTTGTTTCTTTCGATTTTGGCAAATTGAAGAATAAAAAGGCAAATAAAATAGAAGAGAACAAATACTAGAAAATGATACCATAAGGAGCTGTTTATGCCTTTTTGGATGCCATGAGGACTCCTCACAAAAACATTTTTCTCCTTCGTAAATTATGAATATTAATACTGTAAAAGATATTAAAAATCTAAGTTATTAAAAAACAACGTAAAATTATTTAAACTCCTCACTAAAAGAGCTGTTTAATATTGTTGATGTCATTTATTTAAGGTTTTCTCTATATAAAAAATTATAAGTAATATTATATATATACATTATAGTCAGGGTTGGTCCAAGTTAGACCGACCTGGAACTCTCATGACCGAGGATCAATTCGCACAGTGTTGGTTCAGAAATTCTAGGACCAATGACCGACCTAATCTCCTTGGGAACTGGATTGGGACCGACAGGGTTGGGCCGGTCCAAGGTCGGTCCAGGGTTGACCCTGGACCGATGCTCACCCATAATGATTGACATCTAGCAATATGTCATGGCTACCCAGATAGTGTGATTGTTTTAAGAACATAATGAACCTGTCAGCTTTGGTTACAGTGTAATTCAATCATTCTGTCTTACTACGTCCCGATTGAACAAAAACCATGGAATATTTGTCAAGTCACCAATTTGATCATATGCACAAATCTAATTGACATGCATTTTATTCAAGACATAAATAATTTATTCTCGATTACAACCTCGGCCGAGGATTTCAATGCATTGTCATAATTAGATTGCATAGGACATTATTATTATACCTTGCATGTAACAAGGAGACAGATTCCATATTGCGTACCCCTGCAACTTCATATATGAACAAACTATGACCATCAAGTATAAAGACGGATCAATGACCCGGCATTACATGCACCTGTGAACCATAGTTGTTCGACACACAAGTTAACACTGTGCCTCAGGTCTAAGGATTATTTACACAAGACCAAAGCATGAACAATTAGACATTGACCACGCTAAAAGCTTTCATGTCGCTAATCGTTCCATATACGTCATGTTTAGTGAATTTATTTAATACAAACACTCGTGTTCTAACTCAGGCATCACAATATCCAATGACTTGCGACTCATCATTCCCTTAAGTATCCAATACTTAATGGTGAAGTTAAGAACAAACTGGTCTCAACAGGATTACTAATATCCACTTAATAATCTATTGACCGGGAACGATTTAAAGATTTAGTCTAACTATGAACTCATCATTTATATTCTTAACGTCTCAAGAATAGGTTTAGTTGCAATTGATCGTATGGAATCATTCGTAAATATAAAATAATTGGACAAATGAATAAATACGTCACTGAAATTAATTAAATAATAATAATGATAGTACAACTAAAATCCCTAATGTATAACTATTACATGGTAGCTTTAGGGCATACATCCAATAACAACACGAAGACCTAACATAAAATTAAATAAAAGGAAGCCTAATTTTCTAATAAAGCATCAATTAGTGGTGATTGTGCATATCGTAAGACTAGTTAGTGCATTTGAAATCACAATATTTACTTATTTGATTATTTAATTATTGCTCTTAGAACACTTTTTCATAGAACCCTAGACAATTAAACCAACTCATGAGTAAGTACGTCTATGATATGTGGCTGCACAAGTTTATATGGGTATTCTAGTATGGATCTAGTCAATGAATGTGCTCGCTAGGTTGTGCTCGCTAGGTCACTCGTTTATCAAATCTAATAAGAAAAGCTTCGTTTTTTTTTTTTTTTTTTTTTTTTTGAATATATTGATTACACATGACACAAGAGGGATGGTGCTTTGAAAATAACAAACATTCTTTAGTTGGGTTTTAACAAAATCCATATGAAATATCGACAAATTATACCTAAAAAAGTTAAATAATTAACATGGTGTCGTTGATGTAAAGTGTATTCGGTACTTTATCCTTTAAATGGATGTGTTAATTATTATCTATTCTCAATGATCATATCATTAGGGAAATGAGAATGCCGGGTAAATTTTCCATGCACATAATCAAATCGAAGAGAACTTGCTGTGTTTAAATTCGAAAGTCTCGACATCGACATTTTTTAGATCCTGCACTGACGCAAGATTCAATGGTCCGACGTCGACAACCTTGAATCCGACGACCGACAAGAGCGGAGTTAAATTTTTGGCGCACGTAGTCATGGGTGGGAAGATGAGCCCGAAAAATTGATGTCGTGTGGTCACGGGTTTCTAGTTTCTATTGACAACATGTGCTTTGACTAAATCAAACTGAGTAGTTCCTCTCTCAATCTCTCTAGTCCTCGGTCCTTACGCAGCCACCGTGAAAGACGCGTATATCCATTCGTTGACTCGTGTTTTGTCACCCATTTGAAACCAACGTATGCTCTGAAATTTCCTTGAAAGTTCGCTGGCATGTAATTTCTTGCGCCACCCTTCCAGTGGCCACCCTTCCAACTTGGAAGGGGGAGGTGAGGGTTCAAATCCCTACCTTCTCAGGGGATGGGAGGTAGGGACGCATAAGTTTCGAGAGTGGGTTGCGACTCCCACGCCCGCTAGAGGTAGGGCATAAGTCTGCAGTGAGTGTAAAATAGGCGTAAGTAGGACTGACAAAAAAAAATCTACATGGACCCCCTCCATGCGAATCAAAATAATCAGCAAGTGGAGCTCAATGGAAAAAATGTCTCTTCTTCAAACGGTTCTAGCACTCGTGTCCCGGTGAGGTGTTCAAGAACCAAGATGATGAGCTCAATCCTCGCGCCTCTGTCCTTAATCTTGTCCCTTTTGCTTACCCTCTTCCTCACTCCCATACATGCAGCTACTTTTGTGGTTGTCAACCAATGCACATACACTGTTTGGCTGCGGCATCACTGGCGGTGGGCGCGGCTCAACCACGGCTAGATGTGGGTCCTATCGGTGGCCCGAACACGACCTCGGGCGCATATGGGGTAGGACCAATTGCACCTTCGATGCCAATGGCCAAGGCTGGTGCTAGACCGGCAACTGCGATCGACTCTTGGATTGCTCGGGCTTTGGGAGCCTGCCCACATCATCGTTGAGTTGGCTTGTTCAACTACTTAGATTTCTTGGACATTTCGCTCATCAATGGGTTCAACCTTCCGATGCTCTCAAGGCCCATCACCGGCTCATGCAGAGGGATCAGGTGCTTAGATGACATCAACGGCCAGTGCCCAGAAGAGCTTAAGGCCTCCGGTGGGTGCAACGATCTGTACATAGTGTTCAAAACTACTTGGGCCCTGAAGGCTCCCGATTGGTGCAACAATTCGTGCATAGTGATCAAAACTATTTAGGCCCCATTTGGTTCAGCTTTTCCAATGGACTTTGGGCCCCTAAAACTCCTTAGGGAAAATTTTAAGGCGTTTGGTAAGTATTTTTGGAAGTCCCTCGACCAAATATTAGCATTGGGAATGCTGAAAGCTCAATGCAAGTTCGAACCTACTTTGAGCTTTTGGCATTTCGGAAATGTAGTGTACTGTTCATCCGCGTCACTGTTCATCTTCTTCTCGTTCATCTTCATCTTCCCTCGATTTGCCGCCTAAGAGTCAATTTTCTCCGGCAACTGCCACCGCCGCCTAAGGGTTATGTGTCTCCGGCAACCATCGCTTGGGGTGGCGTGACCTATGACTTAGGCGACGCCACTTGAGCGCTCGACAATCAAGTGGCGTCGCTTGGCTCGCATGAATCAAGCGATGCCGCCTGAGGTCACGCGACCTCTAGTGGCGGCATTGCTTGAGGTCTCAACCTCGAGGCCGCTATATTTGGCCTTTGCGACCTTAGGCCCCCATATCGGTAGTGCGGAGGCTAGATTTGGCCTCTATTGCCTCAAGTTACCATATATGATTGTTTGAAGGCCAGATCTAGCAATCCAGAGGCCAGATCTGGCCTTTGTGACCTCAAGCCGCCGGATTTGGTAGTCTGAAGGCTAGATCTAGCCGTTTGGAGGCAAGATTTGGCGGTTGGCTGGCGGCTACCAACGGCCGACCTACACCGAATTATATTTTCAGATTACAAAAAAAAAAAAAAAAAAAAAAATAGCAAAAGCCCTTTACAAATGTGTTTTACCAAACGGTATTTATGTTAAAGCTATTTTCCAATGCTATTTGAGGTTACAATTCACTAAACGGTGTAGCATTTCGGAAAACTCCTTCACCTTAAAAGGTATTTGTATCTTCTCAAAGTCATTTCCCCAAAACCAAGCCAAATGGACCCTTAGTATTGTTGCAACAATAAGTCTGAGAGCGTGGCTCGACCACTTACTCCCAATTCTTCAAGAATAAGTTCTCGGATGCTTACACCTACCCACTTGAAATTTGCGTTTGGGAAGGCTTTTGGAAAAAGCCTTTGAGAAAATGCAAACATCTTTGAGTTAAATGGGTTGTCCAAAATGCAAATGGTGTTTGGTAAATTGCACTTGGAAAAACTACATTTACAAAGGACTTGGTAATTAATAAAAAAAATAAAAAATTATCAAAAAAATAAAAGAGTTCGCCGTCGAGGGGCAGGAGGCCGCCAACGAGAGGCAGGCAGCCGCCGGCGAGACCCGGAGACGACCGGCGAGGGCCGCCAAGGGTCGGCGACCTCCTGGGCGAGGGTCGCCTAAGGTCGGACGACCCTCGGCGACCCTTCGCCGAGGTTGCGTGACCTTGTGACGATCGACGCGACCCAGATCTAGTTGCCGGAGGTCACGCAACCTCGCGGCGACCAGATCTGGGTCGCACCGATTGGTCGTGCAACCTCGCGGCGACTAGATCTGGTCGCGGTGGTCGCGCGACCTCTGGCGACAGATCCGGGTCGCACCGATTGGTCGTGCAACCTCGCGGTGACTAGATCTGATCGCAGTGAGGTCGCGCGACCTCCGGCGACCAGATCTGGACAACATCAATCGAGCGGTGAGGGCCTCAAGCGCTAGGTCGCGAGCTACTGAGTGATGACGGCGTCGGGCGGAGGTGAGCGACGAGTTAGCGGTGACGCGGCCGTCAAGCGAGATCGGCACGGCGAGCTTCGCGATCTGCTGCAGGTGCGGTTCGAAAGGGGCAGCGGTCCGCTTGGGTTCAAATCTGGTGGAGGCGCAGTGGCGGTGGAGCAGAGAGGGCTCGCGGGTCGCCGGCGCGGGTGGTCTTTGGCGCGGTCGAGGGAGGCGGCGTCGCGGTGGTCGGCGGCTCGGGTCTTTGGTGCGGGTGGTCTTTGGCGCGGTCGGGCACCCCCGGCGGTGGCTGCGCGAGCAAGGTCTCCATGAAGAAGATGAACGGTACCCAAAAAGAAGAAGACGATAAGAGGGCAAAACCGGAAAAACGAAGAATGAACGAGGATAATTTAGGAAGAAATTTTTTTAGCCCCTCACCCTCGGCATTTTCGGCATCTTTGAAAGCCCAAGGTGACCCCCACCTGCCTTGGGCTTTCAGCCTCCAAGGCGACATTTTGCAAAGGGGCTTTAAAATTTCTTTGCCAAACACCCCATACTTAGCCCAAAGATCCTTGGGGCTTCAAAGTAGCCTTGAGAAGCTACTCCCAAACGCAGCCTAGATGTACCAGCAACCTTCACTTGCCTAAGCGGTACCAATTGTGAGGTCACATTTTGCCACGGGGGGCCAAAATTTTACGTAGAATAAGAATAATGTTGGTAAATAAATGAAATTAGCTTATGCGCTCAATTTATAGGGTCTTACTCTTCACTACTTTATTAATAGCATTGGTAACGATTTATACGAATGAGACAATAATAATCATAATGCAAGTTTGGCTTCCTCTTGTTTCTACCTGCATATTATTATCAATTCTATGGTATGCTGTCATTATATCCTCTAAATAAAAGAGATCGCCCTTGCAATTTAGGAGATTTGATAAGTTAGTCATGACTCAATATCAGTTCATGTTTCATGAAATGATCACAGTGAATCCAAATTCTAGTGAAGAAAAATTTCCTTTAACCCTGTCCGCTAGCCTTTTCTCTTAATTGTTATTGATCATAGGTGGACGACGAATGGAATATTATAACTTGAAGATTCGAATTCCTCAATTAACGAAAATCTGATATTTCCATTTTCAATACTTAACCCTCATGTTAATTAATTCACTTTTTTGATGCATTTCAATTGTTTTGGCCAAATAATTTAGTATATCATATTTCTCTTTTAGAGCATATCATAATTTGAATTGAGCCATCTCCAAGTGAAAAATTTGATGGTACAAGTTTGTCTCTATGGGTATGTCGAGACATGCACATGTTATGATTACACATTGATATGTATTAAATATACTTATTCTATTTATCGAGTTAAGTTAAACGCCATGCATTCACCTAGTAAAAATTTATACTTATGTGTGTCTCACTATTTTTTAATATGTGATCGGAATAGATTGTTAGAGCTCAGCCTATATAACAATTTCTTTGTTACAATAATGCCAAATGACGGAGAAGATAGTGTCGATATTTTGAAAGTGTCAATTGATTATCATATGATGATTGTGAGCGTTGCTAGCATTTATGTTCGTGCATTTTGTTGAGCAATGTTGGGCATACTCGAAGAGAAATACTATTGTTACCAACACTAATTTTTGTCGAGTTTTAGAGGATGACAAGCAACTAAAGATTGAAATTGTGTATTTGCTTTCATATCATTCAATGCATAATTATAGTCCTATTTATAAAACAAGAATTCTAAATGAATTTGGAAATAAAATATACACAAAAGATTCCATGATACGCGATATCTTGATCTTCCAACAGCATATTGATCAAGATCAATTAGGATCAATTGGTAAAACAAGAATTTTGATTTTCCAATGCATAATTATAGTCCTATTTATAAAACAAGAATTCTAAATGAATTTGGAAATAAAAATATACACAAAAGATTCCATGATACGCGATATTTTGATCTTCCAACAGCATATTGATCAAGATCAATTAGGATCAATTGGTATCGGCAACCGTATCTTCAACACTCCCCCTCAAGCTTGGCGGTCTATACACATCAAGGACGCCGAGCTTGCTTAGTAGATACAATTTTTCTTTAACATAAAGCGTTGGTAAAGATGTCTGCAAGCTGTTCTATTGTCCTTATCCCTCTTATCTTGATTACCCCATTATAAATCTTGTCTCTGATGAAATGACAATCAACCTCTACGTGCTTTGTCCTCTCACGAAAAACTGGATTTATTGCTAGTTTGAGTACAGTATCATTGTCAGAGAATAAGATAGTTTGATTCTTTTATCCATACACTAAGGTCTTGGGGTAGGCCTCTTAACCATACTATGTCGCAACTAGTCTTCGCCATTGCTCCGTATTTTGCTTTGATAGATGATAAGGAAATTGTCGCTTGTTTCTTTGTCTCCCATGAAAACAATGAATCTTGAAATTTTATACAGAAACCTGTAACAGATCTTCTACTCATGGGGCAAGTAGCATAGTCCATGTCACAGTATGTTGCCATCTTCATGTTGCTATTTTGTGATAATAATATTCCCAATCTCGGACATCCTTTCAAGTACCTTACAACCTTCAATGCCACATTCATGTGAGACTATTTTAGGGCGTGCATGAACTAGCTAAGGTTATGCACAGCATAGCAAATTTTGGGTCTGATCATGGTCAAATAAATTAGTTTTCCAACAAGTTTTTGATAAGCCGAAGGGTCTTGAAGTAAAGGATCCTTGTTCATGGGTGACAATCCTTTGTCATACTCAGCTATTGTCAATCTTGTATTCTGTTCGATTGGAATGCAACTAGTTTAGATCCCGACAATCTTGCTTTTGATATGATCTCCAAGACAAATTTGCGTTAGCTGAGACAAATGCCCTTATTTGACCATGCAATCTCTATTCCAAGGAAGTATTTTGGAGGTCCCAAATCTTTAATGTGGAAGATAAAGTATTTCTTGAATTTATCAATGGCGGATGCATCATTCGCCATAATGAGTATATAATCTATATATAAGTAAATAAATTGATGATGTACATTGTCTCCGTTTAAACCAAGTATAGTTGTGCCTGGATTGCTGGAACTTTGCAGCCGTAAGTGCATTAGTGAATTTGGCATACCATTGACGAAATGCTTGTTTGAGCCTATATAAGGATTTACGAAGATGACATACACTATTCTCCCCCTGTTTGCGTAACCCTGGTGGAGGAACCATGTAGATCTCCTCAGCAAGAGCTCCATGGAGAACAGCATAGTGGACATCGATCTGATGGAAAGGCCAATCATGGATAGTAGCAATAGAGAAAATAAGACCGAATGGTGACTTTCTTTGTGACTGGTGAGAAAGTTTCCATATAGTCAAATCATTCTCATTGTGTGAATCCTTTCGCCACTAGTCTACCTTTATAACGCTCAACAAATCCATCAGCTTTATACTTGATCTTGTATGCCCATTTGCAGCCTATGGGTCTTTGATGGGGTGGTAGAGGAACAAAATCCCAAGTTCTATTTTCCATCAATGCACCTAATTCATCCTCCATTGCCTTTCGCCAGCGAGGATCTTTGGTGGCTTCCTCATAAGAGGATGGTTCCTGCAAAATTCTGCTAATGCAACACAAATGTTCAACCGAAAGATGATCAGAACTTAAATAAGAGGATACAGTGTATTGTGTACCAAATGTGTCCACGAAAGAGCAAACTATAATCCACTGTCCATATCGGTGATCGGATGGTGCGGCCTGAATGCTGAGGATTGGCTAGTATAGACGGAACATCATCCCATGGTTCAATAAAAGTATTACTTGGCGAAGTAGATGATTCTGGAGATACAAAAGTCTTACACATGACTGGTGATGGATTATTGGATGCGCCGTTATCAATATTTGGTGTAAGACTTGCAGCAGCATTAGGGGATGCCATGGAAGGTGTCATATGAGGAAGCATAATTAATTATCCCTTTGGAGAATCAATTTCACTTAAGAATAGATCATGAGATGAAGTCAAATCCTCTTGTTGATATGAAGATAATTTGTCTTGAGAGTGAAAAATATCCTCATGAAAGGTGATGTCTCTGCTGACAAGAACTTGTTCAGTCGATGGATTAAGAACCAACTATCCCTTTTGAAGAGTTTTTTTTTTTGACAAATCCCTTTTGAAGAGTTGGATACCCAATAAATACACACTTGAGGGCTTAGGGATCCAGCTTGTCCCGAGGATCAACGGTAGACACATGTTTCTGGGTGTCTTTGTTGTGTGTCTACCGTTGATCCTCGGGCATGGAGGTGATGATTGTTTGGACACTTGCCAAAGAGTAACTTGAAAGGAGTCCTTTCATTAAGAATACGAGATGGCATCCTATTGATCAAGTAGGCTGCCGTGACCACACAGTCTCCCCAGAACTTTTTCAAAATTGAGGCTTGGAATTTAAGGGCTTGAGCAACTTCTAAGAGATGGTGATGTTTTCTTCCAGCAATCCCATTTTTGTTGGGGAGTAAATGTGCAATAACTTTCTTGAAGAATTCTGTTGGAGAGAAACAATGAAGAGCAATCGTGAGTGTAACAACAATGGGGGACCAGCCACTGGTAAATCGTTAATTATCTTCAAGTTTTTTAAATGTACCTTCCAGGAAGAAATTTTGCGACTTGTGCCCACTTATTACCATAAATATGGTGCCTGTGAGCAAGAATGGATTCCTCTTCTGCTGTCCAGGCAACATTCTTTACTAAAGGATCGAGATGATTAGTCCACCTACAGTAAACAGCTCCTTTGTCACTAATACTTTATAACAAGAAGACAAACTTATGTATAATTAATTAAGAACAATAAGTACATATTTACATTTTTCAAAAAAGGGTCTCAATCTGGTAAAGGGAAAATTAAACCGAAGAGTGCCAATATCACGGGTATACAGTTCCAGTGTACATGCTGTTCATTCAATAGAGACTGACAGCTCACCTTTCTCGGCACTGCTTGCCTGTGCGACCAGGAAAGGTTTTTGCAATCAGCGACCATTTGCAGCCGTATCTCTTAACTGAATTGATTAAAAGATCATCTTCCTGAAACAGAAAGAGGAAGCAAATCATTTTGCTTTCCCTGACAGTACACAGTATCATAACAACAAATTACTAAAGGCTCAGATATTTGACATTACCCCCTTTGTCCAAGACCCTTTAATAAGACGAGGATCTAGAACCTTTAGCCAGCGAAGCAAGCACTGACTATCTGTCTTACTAGGGACACATGCAGCTGGTGACACATGAAAACAACCAAAGCATCAGCCTTTTGCTGAGTGCAAACTTATGTGTATGGAATGGAATCACCACATCATTTACTTCACACATCTATTTTTGTCAACCATATTACTGGAAAACATTGGAAAATGTTGTAGTTATTTGGAGGTGCTTGATTCCTGAACAAGAAATCTCCACTTAGCACAGCAGGAATTCACAAAATAGTCTGAATATGTTGAAGCTATCATGCTTAATGACACCATCATATTACGCTTAATCTAGTTCTGACGATGGATGGCCAATTACGTATCTCTTGATGGTCCTGCCCCACCAAAATAAAGAACTAGCAATTCTTTGTGCAAAAAATCAAGTAAATCTTGAGGGAGATGGAGGAAAGAGTCACACCGACCTATTGTCTTCCAATTCTTGCAATTGAACTTCTGCACCGCTGCAATAAGAAATCTGTCCTGCTCATATCAAATTGCAATGTAGCTGGAGTTAGAAAGCTTCAGAACTCTTCCGGAAAGAACATGTTGCATGGCAATACACAGTTGAATAGGAAAATTCTGAGAAAGAAGTATGTTCTGCTGTCATATGAAAGTTGGAGGGAATTAAACCCTTTACAGTAACAACAGAGTAGCCCAATCTGCTTGAATATGCACAATTGGTATTCCCACCCTAAGCTTTATCTGCCTAATTGGTCTATCACCTACAGTAAAAGGCTTTATACTTAACACATCTTAACATACTGAAGATTCAAAATGTAGCCGTTCCAAACTAACCTCTTCCTTTGTCCATCTTCCTCTTGTTGAATGCCTAATTGGACCAATTGCCCTCCTAAAGCCAAAACAAATGCCACATTAAAAGGGAACATCAAGCACAATTCATTCAAGATGCAGAAAAGTAGTTGATCTAATATGCTTCTGAACAAACAACTTATGTGCCTCTGTTATTGAACAATGGGTTATATCATGCTGATGCAAATAAGTCACAAGTATGCACCTCAGTTTTTATTGCATGCTGATTTTAAATATTAATGTCTAATTAACTTAATCACAACTGCAGTCAGAAGGTTTTGAACTTACTACATTACTGAACGATTACCAAAACAAGAGGTAGGACTGATATAAGGCCTCGGAAATTTAAAAGCAGAGTAAAACCTGGAACTGTACGATAAAGTGGACAGTGATTTCTTAGGATACGAGTCGCAGCTGCCATTGAAAAATGATGGACTCGCCACCACATCGTATTCCTCCTTAACTCTCACCATGCTAACCAAAAAAAGAAGGCACGACAAAGTAAATCAGCATGAGATCAGGACAAATGACACGTCAAAGGAAACAAGAACTGACGAAAAACCAATCATGCGAAATCACCCAAAGTTCCCAAGAGCACAAAATCAGCGCCAACGCAAACAGAAGATCGCAATTCAGACCAAGTGATCATCTTTCCCCGACTCCTTCGACACGTATCAACCTCCAAGGCTTTGCCATTAACATCTACTGCTTAACTAACACATACAGATTTATCCGCTCACGACAGCGAAGCTCACGAACACGACAACGAAGATACTAAGGATTCCGGCGGAAGCAGCAGCAACAAGATTCTACCCATTGCTCCACTTAAGGATCAAGACCCAACGAGAAAACCCAACTCGCGGGCAACAAGTCAAACTTCACCGCGAGTTGCTTCCGCTACCGCCTCCACGTTGTCGTGGGTAAGGAAAAACACACGAAACAGAGCCGAGCATTACCCAAAAACGAAAAAACAAAAAACCGCAACACGTTCATGGACGAAAAGGAAGACGAACCTCGAAGAAGGAATTCCTCGGGTTTTTTCGAGAACGAACTGCGGCCGACGAGGGGGGACACCGAAGGCGAGCTGGGGAAACCACGCGAAACAGCTAGAGATCGTCACTGGAAAATGGGGGATGCGTGATCGCAGAGAGCATCGAGAAAGCCCGTATATATATGTGCAGAGGGAGGGGTGGAGTTCAGCGGGAGAAATCGGAGGTGTTTTGGGTTTCAAAAAACCGATCTTTCCATCAGCTTCTCTGCGAAGCTTTGTGGGAGAGGGAGAGAGACAGAGACAGAGTGAAGGTAGAAGCTCGCGCGAGACGCTGAAGGAGGAAGAAGGAGAGCGAAAACATGGGGGAGTTGAAGCCGTCGCGAGGTGGGGGCAAACGATTACTAAAGTTTGGCCACACTCTATTGTCATTTTTTTTTTGGGTACTTTTTAATTTATTAAATATAATCCTTAAATTATTTCAAAATATTGGATATAATTATCCATTTGATGAAATAACAATTCAAACATTATTTGATTATACGAAATATCTTATATAAAGTTTCTCTTTTGGAATGATAGATTAATACGATATAAGAATATGTTACCGTGAATTTTATTTTTGTATTATCTTCTTCTATATGTGTTTTTTTTAACCCTTAATTGATAAAATTTAACCGATTGAAGGGCATGTCGGCAAATTATAATGGGATGAATAAATTACTTAAGATTTCACATGGCCACCTTGGGTGAGTCTATTTCTGCTTGTAATCTACGGCCAAGCCTTAGTGACAATCTCGTTTTCGAACAGTTAGGGCCAACATCATCTCCAATTCATTTCCTCAATATAGACTAGAGGCGAATTTCGATGGAGCCAGATTGATCAGAACCAATGATGAAAAACATTTTTCAATGCACAATCTAGATTACTAGAAGAACTTGCCACGGATTTGAATTCATTATGTCGTATGGAAAAAGAAAATTTACACAAAAACTGAATAGATAAACGAAAACGGTTTTAGAATTAGCCTTGTTTTATCACTCTAATAATTTTGAAAATTAATACCTTCAATACCTAATAAAATTAGATACGTTTGCGAATAAGTAGTATTGACTTCAAAGATTCAATTAATAAGAAAAATGACCGAATTCGCTAAGTAATAATGCAGTTTTCTAATTCGTTTGATAAAAAGGGCATCTAAATAGCAAACAAAGTCTTGCCTTTGGATATTCATTGCCAAAAGCGTAAAACTTGCCAATATATTTAGAATACCGTATTCGGTAAGAAAAAAAATAATTCTTTCAAAAAGCATTTTATTTTCAATTTGAGCACTTAAAATGGCGAACATTTAAAAATACAATATTAGATCTTCAACAATTAATTTTCAGTTTTACCATACAGGGCCAAGTTTTGTGGAAGCAAACGGTAACGTGCGTTAGTGTCTTGCCTTCTTCTTCCTTTTCTCTTTTGCGGTCGTGTGTTCTTATTATGGACTTTTACTCGTGACACGAGTAACAGATATAAAGAGCTGCCAATGCTAAAAGCAAGCGTGTGTAATTGTATTTCTAGATAAATTGCTTTGAATAAAATTATTGAGAAAGTCATAAACATATTGCAATTGTGCTAATTCGGTTTTAAATATTTCTATTTAGTCAATTTAATCATAAACCTATTGTATTTATGTAATTTAATATTATATCAATTAAGTCCTAAATATTTGGATATTTTGTCAATTTAGTTCTAAACATTTTGACGATTTGTCAATTTAGTTATTTTAGTTGAAAATCGTTAACATGATAGTCTAGTTAGCACTAATTATCTTAAATGATACAATTGGCGTTAACATAAATGATTTTTTTAATTTTGGATTTTGTTTCCTTTCCTTTTTTCATAGGATGAGAACATTCCAATCCTTGCTAGTTGTAGGCAAGGCCAACCCTCCCTAGCCTCTGGCCACGGTTGGATTAGGTTGCCTAAGGCCATCACCAAACTCTCATTGGATTTTTTTTGGGGGGTGGGGGTGCGGTGGGTGGAGGGGGTTGACCTCACCAGAGCTTGGTGACCTTCGCCAAAGCCTGGCGACCTTTGTTGGTCATCACCAAGGTTTGGTGACTGATAAAGGAAAATAGAGGAAAAAGAAAAAAGATAAAGAAAAAAATTACAAAAATCGACCGCATTAGTATTGACTATGCTATGTAGTACAAACGGTACTAATTGGACCTTGCACGTCTATGACTTCCTACCAAAATTAGTTGAAAGAACTAAATAAACAAATTGTCAAAAGATTTACGACTTAATTGGTACAATTGAAAAGTTTAAAACTAAATTGACAAATAGTTAAAACGTTTGGGACTAAATTAATCAAATCAAAAGGCTTAAAACTAAATTGGCACAAGTACAATATATTTAAAATATTTTTGGTAATTTCCGGCTAGAATGCTATACTTTTTATCTAACCACTAGATATGGATATGACAGCATTTATCATTGCCTTTTCTCCGTCCTGGGCAAGTACTCACCACCGGTCCAAAAGGCCTTGTTCCTTGGGCGCTTTGAGGAACTTTCGAGAGCGTATGGTCATTTCATGAAAATTAAGACAGCCCATCTCGTTTCTTATTACTAGCCTTTTCAATCCGTGGTTACAAGGGTGTCTAGATTACGCCCAATTGCTGGATGGACTTGGGCGGGCTGAATTTGAGCTTTGCCAAACAACAAAAAGCAAAGCAAAAGGCTTGGTGGCCTAGACCGTTCAGCCGAACATTGATATCCAAGCTCACCCAATTGCCGGGCGAATCTGTCGGGTCCGTCAATCACAAGTCCACGATTAGGTCCAATTTTGTCTCTAAAACAAAATTAAACCCATGCACACATCATTTTCGTATTACTGATTATATCGTAATACACACACGCACACATATATCGGGATGATATGCAGCCAAATGTGACTTTATAACAAAGTTTCTTGATCAGCTTTAGACCAAACATGAACATTTTTTACACTTAGCCACGGGAATTATCCCTCGTGATTTACCAAAATATCAAAGCAAAAAACAAAAGAAAAAGAAAAAAAACATCAAATCTGATAGAGAGAGAGAACACAAGTGCAAAAGCTGTCGTGCTAATTACTGAAATGACATACCGAAAATTACTGAATTGACATAATGTTGTCATCATGTTGACTAGCTACAAGTTGAGATCATATGGGTTGAACTTATCTCACATCACCTTTTAGAGGATTCATATATTATTTATATACATGTGATATCTCTTTATTTATCGATTTAACTTTTTAAATTGATTTTTGAACAGTATGTATGTTGATTCCTTAGGGATAAACTTATCATATGCCAATGCTCTCGACGATTGTTTCGCTTTCAAGTCAAATCGCTTTCCTAGGATAAGGTTTTCCCCTAGGATAGAATGAAGTCTTTCTATCTCTTGGGGTTAGGCATAGTTGGACATGGATCCATTGAAGCAATTACCTCTTCGCATGTATCGGACATCCAGTGAGATAAGTGGCCTTGTCTAAAACCCTTGTAGTTTACCGACTTATCTCCTAGAACACAAAATTAATGGTATAAAAGAAAACAATTTTTTTTTTTTTTAAATCTGACTATCCAAATCTAATCAGCGAATTCCTTGTATGCATTGAATGGGTTTGGGAGAGTTTCTTCAGCGGCCTTTGTACTCTTATTCGAAATTAAAAAAGTTTTCTTTCTTGTTTTTTCTACTCAAAGTGGATCTCATATCTTTTAAAAAACGTTCATTGTCATTAGTTATGCCATCGTGATTAGGATATTCATTCCACTATAAGAGTTCAAGTCATACTTTGGTGGTACAGGAATAATAACAAAGTTTCTTCATCCGATATACAGCCAAAGGTACCTTTGCTAACAAAGCTTCTTCATCGACTTTAAACCCAACGTGAAAACAAATTTTTTTTTAATCTACTCTTAGGCACAAGAATTATCCCCAAGGATTCACCCTAATATCCAAAAGCAAAACCAGAAAAACAAATAAAAGAAATAAAGCTCTATTTGTTTCCGAAAAATAATTTATTTGAAAAATATTTTTCTAAATATCATCACTTATATTACTTAGATTAATTAGTTAATTAAAGATATTTTCATCATTAACGACAATTCATATTTAAATATTTTCGTGACGATGAAAATATCTTTAATTTATTCATTTTGTAAGTAATAAAAAAGATCATTTTTAGAAAAATATTTTATCTAAATCATTTATTTTTCATGAAATAAATACATCATAACTGCCGATTCTCGTGTGCTAATTATTGAACCAATATGATGTGCTCATCGCGCATGGATTGGTGCTCATCATGTGCTATCTTGATTCCTCAGGAATATTGTTATTAGATGCTCCCCTCGACAACTTTTCATCACCTTTCCATTCAAAATTTGTCTCCCTTTAATAAGGTTCTTGTTTAGTAAATGCACGTTTGGTAACCGACCAAATAGTGACAATTTCTATTCTTTTGTTCCCGGGAGTAAATTTGGAACATAAATTCGTTTGATAAAATTTTTGTTTCCGGGAACAAATTTTTATTTTGTTGTTCCAGTAGATTTTGAACAGAATTGAGAAGTAAAAGAAGTTAATTCTTTGTTCCTATGAACAATTCAGAATCAAGCCAACTTAATTTTCTTTTTCTCTTCTTTCTTCTTGTTCTTTTTCTCTCTTCTTCTTCAATCATTGCCGCCGTTGCCGTCGCCGGTCGTTGGAGGCAAGCCTAGCCATCGGTGGGCCTCGCCCCATTGGTGAGCCTAGCCATCGGTGGGCCTCGCCCGCCATTGGCGAGCCTCACTGGTTGGGCTGGGCTCGCCCGACCATCGGCAAGGCTCGCTTGGCTGGGGCGAAATTGAGCTTGCCCAACTACCGTCAAGGCTTGGCCGACAAGGCGCGGCCTCGCCGAGGGCTAGCGACGCTCCTATGAGGTTACCAACCCTCGTCGGCCGGGTGCCGGTGATCCTAAGGCCGACGATCGGCAAACCTTGAAGAAGAAGAAGAGAAAGAAAAGAAGAAAAAGAAAAAAGAAAAAAAGTAATTAAATTATTAAAAATTAAAAGAAAATTTGGATTAGAAATTTTCAGAACGATCTCAAATGCAATTCTATTCGGGATTAAAAATTTTAGACAATTACCAAATGGCTTAAAATGCTTAAGAATTGTTTTTTAGGAATAGAATAAAAAAGAATAATTTTCATTAGAAATTGTTAGGAAATAGAATGGTTATCAAACGCGCTCTAAATGTACCTAACTTGTCCTATGAGATTAACAAGTGTAAGCACATGATTGCACCTCTTTCTTCTGCTTTTGATTTTTCTTGTGTCCCATTTTCTTAGTCAAGACTTTGACAATAACGTTTGTGGACTCTTCTTGATGGTGAACTTTGATCCCCAATAATAATTCCCTCCCAAATTGTATCATCAAAAGACCCCCCCAAAAAAAAAAAAAAAACAAGAACTAAGTGAAAATAGCTTTCAAGTGATTTGCTATTTATAATGTTTAATTTGTCTAGAAGAGTTCAATCTTTTTGAAATATTGGAGAATGATTGCTGCTTGATGGAGAAAGTTAAATTTTATTTAATATCTCGAAAATGGGAATTAAAGAACATCTAGATAATCACAAATTTGGAAAATATATATAATTAAATAATGCCCAGCTGAAAATGATTAAATATACTTGACATGACTCTATATAGTGATTTTTTGTTATGGAGGAGGTCAAATAGTGTCCAAGTTAGTTCTCATGCGCCTCAACTAGATGTTCGACTTCTCGGGCTATCCTAAGGGAACATCTCCCCAATATCAGCCCAGTGCATTTAGGATTTAACTTCTGAAGAGCTCTCAACAAGGCTTGAAGTCGAGATCACGAAAAAAGCAGGAAATTCCTTAATCATGTTAGTTAACAAAATAATTTTTATTTAGTATATGCTATTTCGAATTATCGCATGACTTTTTGTGCTCACCCACAACTCCTAAACCAAGTTATTTCATAGACTTTGTAAGATTGGTGCGATTAACCCATGACCTCATTGTTCCTAGCAATCTCACACTAGAGAGAGATTTCACAATAGGGCTTTCGCATGAAATGATGTGTATGATAAAGAAGCACATGATGTCACTCAAAACTCAAAATACTCATCTGATCAGCATGGTGAAATTGCATTAGGTGACAGCATTAAAATTTTATTTTACATTAAGGGTTTTGCTAGTATGACAGTTTTTGAGTTACTGTGAAAATAATAGTTTATTGTGAGCTATTAATTCTTAAAAGGGTAGACCCATAATAATTTTTAATTAGTTTTTTGTGGTCTAAAACAAATTGTTATTCTCATAGCAAATTGGAGACCGTCACTTAATAATTTATCTAACATTAATGTGTGTAATTATCAAATAACATGTAGATACTTATATTAAAAAAGGTAGGCTGTAGGTCACATAATTGTCTTGCAGAAGTTCACCTGCTAATTCTCTCTGCTCGGTTCCTTCTTGCTTTTCCTCGTTTTCGTATTTTGGGCTCGTGTTTTGTACCGCGAATTGGTTGGAAGTTTCTAGGCAGAATGCCTAAATGGTGGATAATTGCCAAACCCATTAGCTGCTTCCTGGTGATAAAGCTCTAAAGCACTCGCATGGCAAGACAGCTCCACTGGTCTGCAGGAAAAAAACTTGTTAACTTTGCAATGGTAAAAATTGTTCGATCCGTTACGGATAAGAAAATATTGGATGATCCCGGACCAATCATGAAGCACCATGTGGATCAACGTGGCGTTGTACGGAAATTCTGCACTTAAATTGATCATCCGCACGCATTTATTATATTCTCTCTCCTCTTTTTCGTTCTTTCCTTCTAAGGAGAAAAATAGCAATTCCTCTCTCAAGCGAGCGAAGGCTTTCACATTTTGAATCTCTGCTTTGCCCTCATTTGCTACTCCACGCTTGTTGTTGCTGTTCCGGCGTTCGTCAAGCGGCCGCTCCTCGCTGTCGTCCGACCCTCACTCGGTCTCTATGCCGGTGCTCGCTCGCTGCTCTGTCGCTTCCTTTGTCTTTGCTCCAGTGCTTGCTCTTTGCTCCGTCGCTTGCTCCGTCTCTGCTCCGGCATAGCTTTCATTCGCGCATTAATCTGCCGTGGCGGCTGAGATCGAGGATCCCATTTCTGCAACCACCTGCAGAGCAGCGCCAACGCCGTCCCATCCTTCTCGGTCCTCTCTCTCTCCCTTCTTCCGATTCTCGTTCCATCTAGCTATTAAAGCTGTGAATCGCGTCACTGAGTTGAATCTCTTCTCATTTCACTTGCTACAACTAGTTACTTGAGGTGCGTGCGTTTGGTAACGTCTATGTTAAAAAAATTGTTTCAAGAATTTTGTTCGGAAAACAATTTTGAATGAAGAACGCGTTTGGTAAACTTGTTCTGGAATAGAAAACGAATAGGAACACATTTGGTAAACTTTGTATAATTTTTTGTTTCTTTTATTTTTTAATATTTAATATTTAATTTTTATTTTCCCTTTTTTTTTTTTCTTTTTCTTCCTTTTGTCCTGTCGTCGGCCTTGGCCATGGCGGCGATCGCCAACAATGGCCGGCGGCCTCGCCTTGGCTGGGTGAGCTTGAGCTCGCCGATGGCTGAGCGAGGCGAGCTCGAGCTCGCCTAGCCAAGGCAAGGCCGAGCTAGCCTAGCCGCGGCGACACCGCCTCACGAGGCCGAGGCTTGCCGGTGACCGGGCGAGCTTGGCCTCACCGGATTTGGGAGGCTCGAGCTCGCCCGGCCAAGGCGAGCCTCGCTAGGGGCCGGCGACGCTCCAGTGAAGGTCGCCGGCCCTCGAAGGCGGGTTGCTGGCCACCGGCCAAAGAAAAAAGAAGAAGAAAAGAAAGAGAAGAAAAAAATGAATAGAGAGAAAAATTGTTTCTTGAAAGTGTTTTGATACAAGAAACAAGTTTTTTTCTTGTTTCTGTTCCAAATTTGTTCAGGAAACGAGAAAATAGATTTTAAACAAAAACCCAAACAAACACGTTTATATTCTTTTTTTTTTTTGTTCCTGGGAAAAAAATAGAAATTGTGTTCATAAACACGGCCAGGAACACAAACAAACAGGCCTTGGTGTTTCCTTTGGATTGTGAGCCGAGAATATTTGCAAGGGATGATTTTTACTTCGGGTCATGCGTTTTCCTTCTTCTCAACCGATTGATTTTTTGGTGTTTTGATCGCAGATTTAGCTTCTTTGACCTTCATTCAGTGCGTGAACCGACGCGTGTCGACTACGAGTACCGATCTCAATTTGCTTGACTCCATGTCGTTTGGGACCGCGTCGTTCGAGGAGCTGTTAGGTTAGTGCAACGAGGTTATCAAGAAGAACCACAGTGACCTTGCTCAGCCCGAGGAATGCCTTAAGAGCTTCGGCTACGTCCTCGGTACTTTGGGCTGGACCATTTTTCTGCCTGTGTATTTGATTGCAAATAATTGCGTGGAACTAGTCTACTTGGCGTTGAAGTGTACATCAATATGCTGGATTGATAGGTCAAGAATGCTGGGGCAATGGTAAAGGAACAATATTGAAGCGTACGTCAATATGCTGGATCGATGGGAGTTGAAAGGAATGAAAACGTGCAAGCCAGTTATGTGCAGACCTTGATGTCCTGGTTTTGTTTCGTAGATGTTGACTATCGCGACCTAACCTCGACATTGACAATGTTGAAGAAGATACAGTCGATGACTTATCGAGCCCCCTCGAACTTTATCCTAATTTTCCACTATCAAATGATGGATATGACCAGCCATCTTCCTGTTCGGGGCGACTTACGGCAGTGGCTTCTATAATGAAGAGTTTTGAAGTCCATTCTCTGTCGACCCCTGTTAGGTCACTGCAGCTAGGTTTTCAAGAAGCGAGAGTCCTGGTTGGTGATCTAGTGCTTTTTGTGAAAGGGATCATACAGGCTACGCCTTCCTTGTTCTCCCTGTTATTGTTATATTTTAGCTCATCGCAATGACTTATACCTTCCTTGTTCTTCCTCAGGCAAAAGCTTGCAATGCTCATCCGGTAGCATTCAATCATTAGAACTCCCCTCCTTTGCGAAATCTCAGGTAATACAATCTTTCTGATCGTGTCCTAGTCACTGATACAATCAGTTAGTCAAGGAAAACGTGACAATTCGATGTTTGTGCTCGGAAAATCTCAATTTCTTTCCTTAGCTCAAGATACAATGGAATAATATTCTGGCCATGAATGTCGAACATAGGACTGTGGGTGCGTTTGGGAGTAACTTTGGAAGAGGCTTTGGGCATCAAAAGCCCTTTGGGCCAAAAAATGGGTGTTTGGGAACCAGCTTTCAAAGTCCCTTAATGGGAAAGCAAGTACTTGGAAAGGCTGAAAGCCCAAGCAGCCCGAGAGGATCTAGTCGCGGCGAGGTCGCGCGACCTCCGACGACCCGGATCTGGTCGCGCGACCTCTATGCGACCAGATCTGGTCGGCGGAGGTCGGCGACCTCGCGGTGACTAGATCCGGTCGCCGGACTAGTCTGCGAGGTCGCATGACCTCCGGCGAACAGATTTGGTCGCGCGACCTCGCCGCGCGACCTCTGCACGACCAGATCTGGTCGCCGGAGGTCGCGCGACCAGATCTGGTCGCCGGACTAACCAGCCGCGAGGTCGCGCAACCTTCGGCGACAGATCTGGTCGTGCGACCTCGCCATGCGACCTCTCCGCAACCAAATCTGGTTGCCGGAGGTCTCGCGACCAGATCTGGTCGCGCGACCTCCGCGAGCGCAAAGGTTGCGCGGCCTTTGCGCGACCAGACCTGCCTCCCGCAACCCGGATCCGGGGTCGTCGAAGGTCGCCGGTGGCCGCTGCCCTTGCCGGTCAATTTATTTTTAATTTTTCTTTTAATAATTTTTTTTATCACAAAACTCTTTTGTAAATGTAATTCCCCAAACACCATTTTGCTCAAAGCACTTCACAAAGGGTTTTCAAAGTACAATTTACCAAACACAGTTTGCATTTTGAAAAACACATTTAAGTCAAAGGTCTTTCCCCAAAGGTAGTTCCCAAACGCACCCTGTATCCTGGGAGACAACCCCAGAGCCACGAGCTACGTGGTCAGGTACGGGAACAACTACCCAAGGCAGGTCCATCACTGGGCGGCTTCCATCGTGTCCATCAAGGAGGATTCGTCCTTGGTGAGCTGCTGAGGCAGTTATGCCACCTGGTTTAGCTGGAAAGTGAGCGAACCCAATCTGCTCAGGTGCTATCGTCAGTGGCCCCGATGCATATGATAACTTTGCTGATCAAAGAGATAATTACAAGCAAAATGGAGCCTGCTACTTACAACAACGCTCCACTCCTTGGCATATTAGCCCAGTTGAGTGGTGGTCACAGCAGTTATGGTCGGCTCTTCTAGGTATTTGATCTTTGAAAATTGCTATTATTTCAGACAAAAGCAATGTCTTGACATATTTCGGCATCTGATGGATGGGTTTCTATTCAATGGAGTGGTTGTTCCTGCACCGAAAGCAGCCATGGCAGAGCCAAGTCCCGCTCTTGGTACAATTTCCTCTGCCTTCCCTTGTTTTCTTTGATTAATTCTGTGATTCAATTACCTCACTCATCTGCTGTTGCCTTCTTTATTCCAGTAACAGCTTCCAACGAGCTGTCCACCGAGCAGAAGCCAACGGCGTCATGGACTGCCAACGGGAGAACTTACCACAGATACTCGACGGTGGTGACCAACAAGTTGGACAAGACGCTGAAATATGTCAACCTGTTGATCTCCAAGCACTACGGTCCTCTGTGGGGACTAACCAAGTGCGGCAACTCGTATGTGTTCCCTTCTTGGATCCAATCCTTACCTTCAGGGAAGAGCCTCGAGTTTGTGAACATCCACGCTTCGCCTCAAGCGGATGTCTCCATCTCAAGCTACACTATGGCAGAGGAAGATACTCCAGCTTCTTAAGTAATTGCACAGTTTTTCTGGGGTTTCAGGGATGTAAAGGATTGTACAGCATTACTTGTTGGATACTACCTCGGAAAGTTCTCGCTTTCTTTCTTTTTGAAAATTTTTGTCTTCGCTTCATGACGTTGGAACTTGCTTCCAAGCTGAATAAGGGTGAGGATCGGAGGACGAAAGGAGTGAAGAGCCATTATAAAACAAGTGCTCATCCTCTTTCCCCTCGACTTTGCCGATTAAAAGAGAGAGTCTGAGATCTGCCACACCAAAGAATGATTTGCTGAGAAGTGAGAAAAGAAAGGGCTTCCTTATAGTTTGCGGAGTCCTCTTTGTTTCTTGAACTTGTCCTTCTTATGATTGTGTTTTTAAAAAGCTTTGCAACAATTTTTGCGTTTATTAGGATATAGCCTTTTGCAAAAGAGCTGTGTCTATTCGGTTTTGAAGAATTTAGGGTATGAAAGTTTACTTTTGCTCATTTGGAGAGAGCTCTTCCCATGTTGACTTTGTTCATGAATTTCCTGCACTCCTCTTTACTTTCCTTTTTCATTATGCACGCAGAGGATCTGTATACCAAAAAGTGAGGTTGGGTCTACATAATCCATTTTCATAATCTTTTTTAGTTGAGATTCAACAGTCTCCAACACAATGTTGTTGTAATTGTCAATCTTGGGAAAAAAGTTCATCATTTGAGGTATAAACGATAAACACCACATATCTTTACCAAAAAAAAAAAAAAAAATGATAAACACCACATAGCAATGACGCGAAGGATCTGGCATTTTAATACCAACCTGACGTCATTATATAAGATGAACATTGATTAGCCCAACACCGGCCATAAAGAAACGTTCTCAGTTGCAGAGTACCTATTTACATTTTACTAGTTTGGTTTCTTCAGCTCGATCACAATCACACTGCTATTGTCCTGGCTACCTCAAGCCACAGCTAGTTTGGCTAGCACCGCAGCCACCTTGGCGGCGTTACTTCCTCTCAGCTCCTTAGGGAACCTCCTCTTTATAGGCATCTCCTCACGACCTGGCAGGCAACCTCATTAGAGAGTGCATCCCATAACCCATTGCTTGCTATCACAAGGAAGTCGTCCAACTTTGTTCTCTTGCCTACCGTGACCTCTGGCTCAGCCATCACGTATTGCTTCAAATAATAGTCTCCTGCAGCAAGTAAACGCCGTTATCAGATACAGACACCACACAATGGCACACGTACAAAAGAAAAAGCCAGTCTCCACCTAAAACTTCTGCATGTGAGCTGTTGGTTATTGATCCCTGTTGGCAATTCGCCCTCGACATTGTTTCAGTACATGTGTGCATCCCATAACCCATTGCTTGCTATCACAAGGAAGTCGTCCAACTTTGTTCTCTTGCTTACCGTGACCTCTGGCTCAGTCATCACGTATTGCTTCAAATAATAGTCCCCTGCAGCAAGTAAACGCCGTTATCAGATACAGACACCACACAATGGCACACGTACAAAAGAAAAAGCCAGTCTCCACCTAAAACTTCTGCATGGGAGGTGTTGGTTATTGATCCCTGTTGGTAATTCGCCCTCGGCATTGTTTCAGTACATGTCAAAAGGCTGCAGTTACCAATTCTAAGGTGCACTCAAACAACTTGTTACCAATATAGAATCTGAGTGATTCAATATGTTCCCTTCAAGCACAGAGGTTTGACACCACAATAGTACTAATGCTAACCACAAATTCGACTTACTCAGCACTTGCTGAAGTAATCAGTGCAATTGGAAACCAACATTACATGCATAAAAGCATCGAATAAAGTCCATCATTACAGCCATTTGATCGATGAAGTTCCACATACCAATTGACCTCGATGTAGCAAGCATGCCTAGGACTCAGGATCCATTCCAATCTGTGACCCTTCCGCTGGCTACTTCCACTCTCTCCTTCTCATCAGGCCTGTCAGGCTATTCAGGGGAGTTAGTAAGCCATTTTAATCGAAATCCAAGAGATTTAACTCAAGGTATGACACATGACAAGACGTAACTATTTTCACTTTAGTTCAAGTAATTTATTCTGCTACCGATTTGGCATTGGCAACTAATTTAGTATCTACTGTGACAAATGGTCTAAAGATGTTGCTCAGGAAAATCTTCCCACGTTTCAAACTGTACCATTTCAATATGAAGATGACTTTACTCTCTTTCACTGGCTGAAGACCTTGTTACTGTTTCAATATCAGAAAATAGACATGTCATTGAAGAAGAGACGGCATAAAAGTATTGGCAAGAGCTTTCAAAGGTTTGCGTTCATTTATCAACCCAGTAACATGCCATATTGCGATGGGGCACCACTAGCTATTACCCGTTTGTGGCGAGTTGAAGTGATTTCAACAGCGTTCTATGAAAGAATTGCAGAATGAACAATGTGTGGCTGACCACAAAAGATCACAGGGATGAATTCTAGTTCATTGATTAAACCAACAGGCAAGATGGGCTTCAGCCTGTCTACATAACCATGAACGAAAAACAGAGAATGCCAGAGTGTAGCAAGTTCCCCTAATCATAGGATGTCCACCCTGCGAAGCATGACCCCAAAGTCAACCTAATAAATTAAGCACCTTTGAAAGAACACCAAGTGATCTTTTGGAAGTATAACCCAGAAACGACACGAAGTAGACAAAAAGGATAAGACTTGTAGATCAAGATTTCTGGCAACATGTTTGAATAAATGAAGTGTCTTCTCGGGGTAAGAAGAAAAAGAACAGATCCCCTGAGCTCCACAGCTTCAATGGAAACGAACAAACACGAAGCGAGAGCTCACCTTGTGATCAACAGACAAGGGCACGACCACGTCGCCACGACACAACACCGCTCACGAATCCCTGCGGTTTGCGACCACAACCTCCTCCTTCCCCACCACCGCCACCACTGCCGTTGACCCCGCCGTCCTCATCGACGCGTCCACCTCCTTTCCTCCAACCTCCTCGTCTAGCTTTCCGAACGACGCCTCCATCACCTTCCTCCACTCGCTCTCTCCACCTCTGTCGCTGCACGCAGCTGGTCGCGGCAAGCATTCGCCAAATCAACTCACTGTTATGAGTCGCGAACGTAGCAAATCCGAAGCCGAATCAGAGAGAGCTGGAACTTCTTATCGCTTGGAATCTGCGACTTACAGCAAGAACATTCCTCGACGTCTTGCGCAAGGAAACCACACTGGAGTAGAGCGGAGAAGGAACACAACGATGCAGGTCGAAGAAGCAACGCGCTTTGGGGCAGAGAGCGAAGATAAGCCAGCGCCGGAGCAATGTGGAGGAGCAACGTGCTTTGGGCCAGAGAGCTGAGATGACCCAGCCCCGGAGCCGGCCGGAGAAGCAAAGCAACTTAGGGGCTGCATGGTAATGTTTCTGTTCCTTTTCTGTTCCCGAGAACAGAAACAAAAAAAAATGTTTCTATTCTGGGGAACGGTTTTTGAACAAAAGAATGCGTTTGGTAACGTTTGTTCCGGAAATAAAAAATGAATAGAAACACGTTTGGTAAATTTTATTCTTTTTTTGTTTCTTTTAATTTTTAATTTTTAAATTTTATTTTCCATTTTCCTTTCTTTTATATTTTTTTCTTCTTTTGGCCGGTCGCCGACAGCCTCGCCTAGCCACGGCAAGGCTCGTCGTGGTTGGGCGTGGCTCGGCCTCGCCGGATCTAGGCAAGCCCGAGCTCACCCAGCTAAGGTGAGGCTTGGCGTCGCCGGCACGGCGAGGCCGAGCCTCGCCCGCCCGCCGTCGGAGCCAAGCACCGCGCCCCAAAGCCTGCGGCTCGACGCCGTCCCGATCTCACCACGCCATTCGCGACGCTATCCGCTAGTCTTTGCTCGCGTCGCCCTGTGTCGATCCCGAAGCCTCTAGTGCCGTGCCGCCGTCGCACCGTCCTCCGGAGCCCCTTGCCGAAACCCTAGCCAAAGATCTCCCCTCGAGCGAGGCCGAGCCTCGCCAGGCCGGGCGAGCTCGGCCTCGCCGGCGCGGGCGAGGCTTGGCCTTGCCGGGGGCCGGCGATGCTTCAGCAAGGTCGCCGACCCTCGACGGCATCGCCGGCCCTCGATGGTCGGTCGCCGGCCGGTTGTCGGCCAAAAAAAAAGAAGAAAAAAAGAAGAAGAAAGAAGAAGAAAAAGAAGAGAGAGAAAAAGAGAAGCGTTTCTTTTAGCTTGAAGAAGTGTTTCTTTTCTCCCGAAACAACTTTTGTGTGTTTCTTTTTTTGCTCCAATTTTGTTAGGAAGAAACAAAAAACAAAACAGAAACACAATCAAACGCGTTTATTCTTTTTTTGTTTTCGGGAACAAAAAAAAGTACAAAAGTATTCTAAAAACATTTTTTTGGAACGTTTCCATGCATGGCCTTAAAGATCACATTCTCACCCAAAATTTTGAATTGAAAATGAAAGAAAGGAGGGAAGGGAAGCTGCAGCGTGGGGGTATCCATTCTTCAGAACGGAGAAGCGAGAAAGCGCCATTAATGCGTGCAGGCCTACTCCAAAAGAGAGGGGAGAGAAAAAAGCAGCAGCAAGTCTACTAAGGGCCGTAAATTTTAAATAAAAAAGGGAAAATAATATATTTTGTGCAGAAAACCAGTGGGGCCATTGTGCACACGTGGAGCCACGCGTCACTTTGTCATTGGTCGGGGCGCACGCTGACTTGGTGCACGCTGACGCGTCACTTTCTCGTTGGTCTGTGCATCGTGGAGGCTTTATCTTCATTCTTGACTCGTCTTCGAGTCAAGCCAATAACAACGTTATCGAACCGCGTCAAATATTCAATCAGCTAATCTTGTAGGAAACCTGTTGGCCGCTCTCCAACAATCCTTAGCCACTCTCGCCCCCATATAAACCCTCATGTATTTCTTCATTACTTACCAAACTACTCCACAAGCACTATCACTTAGAGAAATCACACAAACCCTAATTCTCAGCAAACCCCAAGCATGGCTCGCTCCCATGCCATTTGCATTGCCTCCATCCTCTTGCTCTCCCTCTTCCTCACTTGCGCCAATGCTGCCACTTTCAATATTAGGAACGATTGCCCTTACACGGTCTGGGCTGCGGCCCTCCCAGGAGGTGGCCGACGGCTTGCCCGAGCCGGTCCCTGAGCTGAACGTGAGCCCGTGCGAAACAAGCCCGTATCGGGCCGGACTAACCTTGCCAATTTGATGCGGCAAAGGGAAGGGCAAGTGCAAGACAGTGACCGTGGCGGCGTCCGCGAGTGCACATCATCCGGCCAGCCCCCAAACACCACTGGGCGAGTATGAACTGAACCAGTTCGGCAAGGATTTCTTTGACATCTCCCCTGGTCGACGGCTTCACGGCGTCCCCATGGGCTTCGGCCCGACCTCCGATGGGTGCACCGGTGGGATCAAGTGCACGGCCGACATCAATGGCGAGTGCCTATTTGAAGCTGAAGGCGCCGGCGGTTGCAACGGCCCCTGCGCCGTGTTCGGGACCGGAGTGCTGCAACTCCGGAAGTTGCGGGCCCACAATTTCTCCAAGTTCTTCAAGGACAGGTGCCCGTGCTTAAGTTACCCTAAGGATGATTTAACTTGACTTTCACCCGTCTGGAACCGACTATAGGGTTGTGTTCTGCCCTAACAAATGTAAGTATGGAAATAGACGATGCTCTCTATTATTTTCTGAAAAAAGGTTAGAAATAATCTCTCTTATAAACTTTTTGGTGATAAACTAACCATTTTTTTTTGTCTTCTTTTGTGCGTTTTTACCGTGATTTGGCCCTGAGATTATTTCTGCAGCTATTAATCTTTTCAATATTTTCTGCGGAGGGTTTCAGAAGAAAAAAGCCAAAAAAATTAGATCTATTTTGATAATAGTCAATTCAACCTTGACCCCGACCAAAATAAAAGAATTCAACCTCGGCCTAAAAATATGCAGGGAATAAGGACTAAAAAACATGTTGAGACCCGACCGAGATGCCGCGATTAACGGGAGAATTGAATTTTACGTGCTTGACTGAAAGTTAAATCAAATATTTTTCCAAGGAGTTTCATTACAACTGCGAGTTTGATTAGTCTTGTCTTGACTAAACAAAGGTCTCAAAGTGATGTCTGCCTTCGAGGTTTTAAACAAATGATTGCTTAAATCACAAAAATAAATAAATAAATTGAATTAACAACAAACATTTTATCGTCTACAAAATTATTTAGACATAAATTATTGTTGATGTTGAAAACATTGTATATTAACTAATATAAATGATACAATAATTAATTTTTAATTTTTTTTTTTAATTATTTGTTTTTCATAAAATAAATGGAGCCTGAATCGTTTTGAGTTGTTCTTTTCTTTTGTGGTTGTTCTCTAGAAGGTGCAACGAGAGGACCTAACATAAAATTAAATAAAAGGAAGCCTAATTTGCTAATAAAGCATCAATTAATGGTGATTGTGCATATCGTTAGACTAGGTAGTGCATTCAAAATCGCAATATTTACTTATTTGATTATTTAATTATTGCTCTTGGAACACTTTTGCATAGAACCCTAGTCAATTAAACCAACTTATGAGTAAGTACGTCTATGATTTATGTGGCTGCACAAGTTTATATGGGTATTCTAGTATGGATCTTGTCAATGAGTGCACTCACTAGATCACTCGTTTATCATATCCAGTAAGAAAAGTTTTTTTTTTTTACTATTTTGAATATATGGTTACACATGACACGAGAGGGATAATGCTTTGAAAATAACAAATATTCTTTAGTTGGGTTTTGACATAATCCTTATGAAATATTGACAAATTATACCTAACAAACATAAATAATTAACATCGCGTCGTTGACGTGAAATGTATTCAATACTTTATCTTTTAAATGGACATGTTGATTATTATCTATTCTCAGTGATCATATCATTAGAGAAAGGAAGGGCTCAATCTACTTGGCCATGAACAAAACCAAAGCATATTTACTGCGTTCACATTTTACGTTGACAAGTTTTAGATCGCACATCCACGGAAGATCTATAGTCGGCTGTGACAAAAAAATCTGATGACTAACAAGAATGCCGGGTAAAATTTCCATGCATATAATCAAATCAAAGGGAACTTGCCGCGTTCAAATTCGAAAGACTCGACATTGACATTTTTAGATCGGACACCGACGCAAGATTCAATGAACCTTGAATCCGACGACCGACAAGAGCGGAGTTAAATTTTTGGCGCACGTAGTGGTGGGTGGGAAGACCAACCCGAAAGAGTGATGCCGTGTAGTCACGGGTTTCTAGTTTCTATCGATGACATGTGCTTTGACTAAATCAAACTGAGAGAAGTTCCTCTCTCGATCTCTTTAGTCCTCAGTCCTTACGCGGCCTCCGTGAAAGGCGCGTATATCCATTCGTTGACTCGTGGTTTGTCCCCCATTTGACACGATCGTCAGCACAGAAATTTCTGGGAAAGTTCACTGGCATTTTATCGTCGATTTCCCCATTCCTTACGCCAAGTCTATGGTTCCTCAATCTACATAGACCCCCTCTCTGCGAGTCAAAATAATCAGCGAGGGGAGCTCAATGGAAAAATGGCTCTTCTTCAAGCGGTTCTAGCACTTGTGTCCCGGTCAAGTGTTCAAGAACCTATATGAGCTCAATACTCGGCCTCCGTCCCTAATCTCGTCCCCTCTGCTGCAGTTACTTTTACAGATGCAGCTACTTTTAAAGATGCAGCTACTTTTAGGGTTGTCAATCAATGCACATACACTGTTTGGGCCGCGGCAACACCTGGTGGCGGGCGCAGGCTTGACCCTGGCCAGACGTGGGTCCTATCTGTGGGCGCGGGCACAACCACAAGGCGCATATGGGGCCGGACCAATTGCAGCTTCGACGCCAACGGCCAGGGCCAGTGCGAGACTGGCGACTGCGACCTACTCTTGGACTGCTCAAGCTCCGGTAGCCGCCCAGCACCGTCGCAGAGTTCAACTCGAGCCAGAACGGTCGGGACATCCTGGACATATCGCTCGTCAACGGTTTCAACATCCCCATGCAATTGAGGCCCACCACCGGTGCGTGCAGGGGGATCAAGTGCTCAGATGACATCAACAACCAGTGCCCAGAGGTGCTGAAGGCCCCTGGGGGGTGCAACGATCCGTGCACAGTGTTCAAGACCGCCCAGTATTGTTGCAACGATGCGTCCGAGCTGTGGCTCCACTGCTTACTCCCAATTTTCAAGGATAGGTGCCCGGATGCTTTTAGCTACCCACGAGATGATCCAGCAACCTTCACTTGCCCAGGTGGTACCAACTATACGGTCACATTTTGCCCATAAGGGACAAAATTTTACGTAGAGTAAAAATAGTGTTGGCCAATTAATGAAAGTAGCTCATGAGCTCAATTTGTAGGGGTTTTGCCCTTCACTACTTTAATAGCTTTGGTGACAATTTATACGCAACGCAAATTAAGATTCCTCTCGTTTATACCTGTATTATTTTCAATTCTTCGGTATGCTATAAAAACATCCTCTAAATGAAAGAGATTGCCTTTGCCATTTTGGAGATTTGACAAGTTGGTCATGACTCAATATCGGTTCGTGTTTCATGATGTGCGCATGGGTTTAATTTGGTTTTAGAGAAAAAATGGACCTAATCGGGAACTCGCGATGGACGGACCCGACGGGTTCGCGGGGCAATTGGGTGAGCTTGGATATCGATCTTCGGCCGATCGGTCTAAGGCCACCAAGCCTTTTTGCATTGCTTTCTTCGTTGGGCAAAGTTCAAATTCAGCCCGCCCAAGTCCATCCAATAATTGGGCCTACTCTAGATACCCTTGTAATCACGGATTGGAAAGGCTAGTAATAAGAAACGAAATGGGCTGTCCTACGGTTTACCGAGAGACAGATGCCCAAATCAGAAACCGTTCAAACTGAATCGGCCTAGACTGAATCGGACTGGCTGGTTTAGTCCAGTTTCAAGAAGTATTGGTCTAGTTCTTGGTTTCTAAAATTGGAACTGGTGTCCAGATAGTTTGGTTCTCGATTCCAAGGGAGAACCAGCCGGTGTGGTGAATACGATTGAATATTTAAATAAGCGAGTCAATTCCAATGGGGAAAATTGTCCAAAACGTCACAAAATTCATTTTGTTAATTCAGTTATAAATCCTTTAATAATGCCCATTTAGTTCTAAAGATTTTTACGTTTAGCTAATGGAATCCATTTGGCCAAAAATTGTTGACATGGACACAGGTCATCGTTGTTACTAATATTAAATATTTTTTCAATTTTTTTATTTTTAAAATTGAAAACAAGTGTGAAAGCTGCCGTGCTAATTATTGAATTGACATAATGTTGTTATCATGCTGACTAGTCATAAGTTGAAATCATATGTGTTAAAATTATCTCACATCACTTTTTAGAGGATTCATACACTCTTATATATATATGATATCCCTTTATTTTTCAATTTAAATTTTTAAATTGATTTTTGAAGGGTATGCATGTTGATTCCTTAGGATAAACCCATTGGATGCCGATGCTCTCAAGAACTGTTTCGCTTTCAATTCAAACCGCTTTCTTAGGATAAGGTTTTCCTGTAGATAGAATGACGCCTCTCTGTCTCTTGGGTTAGGCATAGTTGGACATGGAGAAGCACTGAAGTTGATACGTCTTCACATGTATCGGGCATCCAGCGAGACTCATGGTCTTGTTTAAAATCCGTGTACTTGCCCACTTATTTCCTAGAACACAAAATCAAGGGTGTAAAAGAAAACAAACTTAGAAAAAAAAAAAAAAACTGATTATCTGACTCAAATCAGTGAATTCCTTCTGTGCATCGAATGGGTTTGGGATTATAACATCAGCGGTCTTTGTACTCTTATACAAGATTAAAAATCTTTTTTTTTCAACTCAAAGTGGATTCTATACCTTTTATAAAACGTTCATCGTTCTTTTTTACCATTCTAGTAACAGATTTCGCTGATGTGAATTTAATGTCATTAGTTATGCCATCGTGATTAAGATATCCGTTCCATGATAAGATTTAAAGTTATACTTTGGTGGTGCAAGAATAATAACAAAGTTTCTTCATCCGATGTTCAGCCAAAAGGTGACTTTTGATAACAAAGCTTCTTCGTCGACTTTAAACCCAACATGAATATGGTTTTCTTTCATCTACTCTTAGGTACAAGAATTATCCCCGGGATTCACCCTAATATTGAGAAGAAAAACCACAAAAAGAAAGAAAAGAAAGGAAGGAAATAAGGCTCCATTTTCTTTCGTAAAAATTGAATGGTTTGAAAAATATTTTCCTAAAAATAATTGCTTATATCGCTTAAAATAATTAGTCAATGAAAGATATGTTTTATTTTTAACAAAAAATTATTTCCAAATATTTTCATGGATGGTAAAAATATTTTTCATTTATTTATTTTTATAAGTGATAGAAACGATCTTTTTTAAAAAAATATTTCGTTCAAATTATTTAATTTTCATGAAATAAATATGTCATTAAATGCAAATTCTCACGTGCTAACTATTGAACTGACATAATGTGCTCACCGCACATGAATCGGTGCTCGCTGTGATGCCACCGGTCGAAATCGTACCTCTATTGATTCCTCAGGAATAATCCCATCGGGTGCTCCCTCGACGACTTTTCTTCACCTTTCCATTCAATATCTGTTTCCCCCTCTGATAAGGTTCTTGTCTAGGATAGGAGCGCGACTTGTCCTGTGAGATTAACAAGCGTAAGCACGTGATTGCACCTCTTTCTTCTGCTTTTGATTTTTTCTGCATCGTGTTTTCTTAGTCAAGACTTTGACAATAACGTTTGTGGACTCTTCTTGATGGTGAATATTGATCCCCCAAGAATAATTCCCTCCCCAATAGTATCATCGAAAGACCCAAAAAAAAATAACTAAGCGAAAAAACTTTCAAGTGATTTGCCATTTATAACATTTATTTTGTTTAGGAGAGAATTCAATCTTTTTGCAATATTGGAGAGTGATCGCCGCTCGACGAAGAAACTTAAATTTTATTTAATTCTCGAAAAGAGGAATTAAAGAATATCTAGATAATCATAAATTTGAGAAATATATATATAATTAAATAATACCGAGTTCAAAATGAATGGATATACTTGAAATGACCATATATAGTGATTTTTTTTGTTGTAGCGGGATCAAGTAGTGTCTGAGTTAGTTTTCATGTACCTTAACGAGACGTCCAACTCCGTGGGTGATCTTAAGGGCACATTCCCTCAATATTGACCTAGTGAATTTAGGATTTAACTTCAATGGGGCTTGAAGTTGAGACCACCAAAAGAATAGCAAATTTTATTACCATGTCAATTACAATTTTTTTTTGTATATTATATTTTGAATTATCATGTGATTTTTTATGCTCACTGATAACTCCTAAATCAAGCTCTTCCATAAAGTTCATGAGATCGATACGATTGACACATGACTTCATTATCTCCAACAATCCCACATTAGAGAGAGATTTCTCAATAGGGCTTTAGTATGGACACATGTATGATAAAGAAGTATATAATCTCCATCAATTCAAAACTCGAAATACCAATTTGAACGACATAGTGAAATTACATCGGGGGACAACATCAAGATTTTCACATTAAAGTATCAACATTAATGCATGTAATTATCAAATAACATGTAGATACTTATATTAAAAATGGTACGCTGCAACTCACATACTTGTCTTGCAGAAGTTC